>NC_056732.1:1840452326-1840583053 GCF_019279795.1 Protopterus annectens | reverse complement strand
GTGCTTTGTCTGTGTACATGAGGCAATTGCTACACTGCCTCAAGAGACGCAAGTCAACAAGGTTGGCAGGAGAAACAGGGAAGTCCAGCTATCCATAATGCTAGTAATTTGCAACACAGAGGAAGGCCGAAGTCTTCAGAGCCGAGTGCTGCTTTAAAATTCTTTATTTTGGATAACAAAGTTAAGCACTTTCACCCCTAAAATATCAGGACTTCTTCAGAACAAATAACACAAAATACACCCTATATGTGTGTGTGTGTATATCTGTGTGTGTGTATATATATATATATATATATATATATATATATATATATATATATACACACACACACACACACACACACACACACACACACACACACACACACACGTACACCTCATAACTGGCTCTAATTTACAATTAAGGCAACCAATTAGAAATGGTACGTTCTTAAGGAAAAACTGTAGCCTTTGAAATTGTCCATAAAAAGTATTGTTTTATAAAATCTTCCCTGCACCCTAGATGCAAAAAAATATTTACATGAATAGTTGTGTGAATCAACACACACCAAAAATTATTTAAAAAAACAGTCCAAATAAGTAAAAGCAATCTATGACATAAAGTAATGAAAACCACAAGTAACTAACCCAGATCAATAAATGCTTTTGCACTTGAAAAAAATCCATTCTGTGGTACAATATGTTAAAAAGCATCCATAAATGCATAAAATAAAGTAAAAGTTTTTACTGTGGGAAATTAATTAGGAATGCTCCCACACCCATTTTTTGGGTCACTATAATAAATGTCAAGTTTTTAACATTGGAAATGGAAACCTTCTCATTCAACCCCAGCGGATGAGTGGCATTAGTTTTCAGCTGCCATTTCAACTCCAGGAACTCAAGGTAGTCCTTAATGGGACCCCCAGTCTCCCAGTTTTGCCTGGTCAATCACACAAATTTTAAACAGATGAGTTGGGTACAATTTAATATGTCTCACCAAAGTATTATGATGACCCCCTTTCTTGATATAGTAAAGTTCATAAACTCTCTGCCTAATGGTTCTTTTGGATTTCCCAACATAAAATGTTGGACATGACTAGGTTCATAGGTTGGTACTAGGCTATTGGCCCTAAGGCCTATGCGAGTCTAGCCATAACAATTCCCTGGAAAGTTCTTCCCACAATATTTACTTCTCTGGGCCCCTGTCTAGCAGGGTGACTGACGATCCCCGGGGTGAATTTCCTATCTCCTATCCAGTCATCAAGGTTCCTTTTGAAGAGGGCCAATGAGGCGCTCTACTTGACATGTATGGGCAGTCTATTCCAGAGTATGGGGAATCTCTGGGTCAGGAACCTATCCCTCCAGCATGTATTGTTCATTGTGATGATGAGGTTTAGATCCCTGGAGCGTGTGCCTCTGAGGGATTGGGATTTCTTTAAGTGGAGCATGTCCAACAGCTCAGGGTTTGACATGGCCTTGTATGTTAAGCAGAGATCACCTCTGAGTAGATGATATGCTCCAAAGTATAGCTGGTGTTTTTTTAGATGGTCAGCATATCTGCTTTAGGCCTGTGATTCTTTTAGTGAGGTATTTCTTTGTCCTTTCCAGCTGCTGCAGATGTCTTGTGAGGTGCATCCCAAATGGGGCATTATACTCTATAATGGGTCTAATGCGGGATGAGTACAGTGGGACAATGACCTTTTTATTCTGGATGAAAAGCCCTTAGTGATGAGGTGTGCCACATAGAAGGATTTCCTGACTGTTGTGGCGATGTGGTGGTTATCGAAAGTGAGACCACTGTCCACTTATGTCCCTAAGTCTCTCATCACACTTTCGATGTTTAGTGTCCTGCCACCTATGTGGTAGTTCATGGGTACATGTTTTTTTCCAAAGGGGATAACAAAGGGAATTGCATAATCCCAAGTAGACCACCTCTCTACTACTACAGAAAAATCTCCGATTGAGGTGGATCTTGCCCAAACCAGTAACTGAAAATGAGGACCCTTCAGGCATATATTTACATAAGTTACAATTTTCACATTTAGCCATCCTTCCTATCTGCCTGGTTATCCCTACCTTTTTAAGATCATCTTAACTCTTTTTAGGGAGAGTAATGGATCTTTTTAGAGAAGGGCAAATTTCTGTCACCATCAATATACAGGATTTATTGTCTGTAATTCCAGATGAGATTGGTGTTGAATAGTTTTACGAATATTTAAGACTCAAGACTGGTATTTGCCCGAGGAGATTAGAAGTTTTAAGAGAGTTCATGGAAATAGTGCTGGAGAATAATTATTTAACATTTGAGGGTCTATTTTTTTAGGCAAAAACTGGGGTTGCCATGGGGGGCAGCATGTGCCCCCATGTTTGCCAATGCTGTGTTATCTTATTGGGAAACAAATTGCTTCCTTAATTCAGAATTTAAGGACTTCTGGCTTTTCTATGGAAGCTTTTTATGGATGCATTTTAACAGATTGTACCACATAATAGATTTTTTCAAGTGTAAAAGCATTTATTGATCTGGGTTAGTTATTTGTGGTTCATATTACTTTGTTATGATTTGCTTTTATTTGTTTGGACTGTTTTTCAAATACTTTTTGGTGTGTGTTGATTTATACGATTATTCATGTAAATATTTTTTTTGTATCTAGGGTGCACTGAAGATATTATAAAACAAAAGTAGGTGGCAGAACACAAACTAGTGCAGTAAACAGAATAAATAATAAAAAAAACAGGCAACTTATGTTTTTTGGAAGCTCAGAAGCTTCTAGTCATCTGACATCTCAGCTCAGATTTGTGGCTGGTAGCCCACCTCAGTTCAGCTTGATACAAACGAGCAGAAACCTGATCAAATTTAGGGACTAAATACTAGAAGCTAAAAACTTGAAAAAAAAACTTTAAAAAGACTCAAAAGGACCAATGACTATGCCTATTCCAAGCCCTAGACTGACCTACCTTTACCAGACAGGGTCCACACAACATAATCTTCTCTCTAAAGTGCAGATAGGCTCCTTCCAATCCAAAATGTCCCAGAAAATGTGCTCTGAACAAGCAACCATTGCAAACAGACCCATAAGTAGCAGGGCTGCATCTGGACTATGCTACACTACTAGCTACTATCTAGTTTCAGCGGGAAACACTGAAGAATGTTTAATACAGCAGAAATTAGCAGTGAGATGCTAAAAAAATGGCAGCAACAACCTGCTGTCCAGTCCACCAGACATCAAAGGCATACTTCCAGCACCTTCTGAATGAATAAAACTCTATAGAAGCTGTACTACCCAAGATATAGCCTATGATGAAAGAAGATGAAGAAAAAGTAAGAACAGTACTAAGGAATATAAAGTTAGTGAAAGCAGCAGACTCAGGTGAGGTCATAGCAGATGTGAGCAGACTCAGGTGAGGTCATAGTAGATGTGAGCAGACTCAGGTGAGGTCATAGCAGGTGTGAGCAGACTTAGGTGAGGTCATAGCAGATGTGAGCAGACTCAGGTGAGGTCATAGCAGATGTGAGCAGACTCAGGTGAGGTCATAGTAGATGTGAGCAGACTCAGGTGAGGTCATAGCAGATGTGAGCAGACTCATGTGAGGTCATAGCAGATATGATCAAGATTTTGGGTGAGATGGGGAGAAATGGCTCCTGAGGGTACTCATAGCAGCATGGAAATAGAGAGAAGGATGTGTCATGGGTGACTGGAAAATAAGTTATCTCATGCCAGTGTACAGGACCCAAGGGAACATCAACTACTGTGGGCAGTAAAGAGGTATCAAAATCCTGCCACACTATGTGAAAGTTCTGGATAAAGAGTTATGAATATACATCGCAGAAAGTAAGTTGGGAGATGAGCCGTTTGGATTCAGATCAGGATGCAGCACAACTGATCCAAACGTTAGAGATGGGAAGGAGTCCAACTAGTCATTTCTAGACATGGAGAAAACGTATGACAAGGTCCTGCAAAAGGTGAATTGAACAGTCCTGTGATGCTTCAAAGTCATAGAAGCACTGTCAAAATGACTGTAGACTATGTATAGGGACCCTATGACTTGAATATGGACAGTGTTTTGTCACATAGAGGGGTTCACAGTGGGAGTGGGTGTGCGTTGCTATTCGGTTCTGAGCCCACTGCTGTTCATACTGGTTGATGGACTACATTAAAAAACAGATTGCAGGGAACATATCAGTAAAGTTGCTGTATGCAGATGATGTTGCATTACAAGCAGAATGAGCAAGAATTTCAGAAAATGTGCTCTGAACAAGCAACCACTGCAAACTACTGGAGTGGAATCCAAAACTGAAGGCACATGGGATGAAACTGAGTATAGATACAGTTGTACTGACAGCAAAAGGGGGCATCAGAAGAAGATAACTGAGATAGATTGAAAATAGTGGAACATGTTAACAGCTTCAAGTACTTGGGAGGGGTGATGAGGAGAAGAGAGGTCTAAATGAGGAGGTCAAAGCTAGAATCAGAGGGGCTGCAGCCAACTGGCACAGTGTGTCAGATCTAGTGTATGACAGAAGAATACCAAAGAAGCCGAAATGCGAGGGTTCAAAACAGTGGTGTTACCAGTACCACTGTATGGTACAGAAACCTGGACAGTAATCACAGAGCAGTTAAGGAAGATAGAGATGAGGTGCCTGAGATGGTTTATAGCATGCACACTCTGGGGCAGATGAATAAATAAGGACATCAATGCAGAAGCTGAAGTAGTTCAAATTACAGGGAAGGTCAGAGAAAACAGATGATGGTGGTTCATGCACATGTGCAAAAAAGCAGAAAATAATCTAGAAAAGAAAATTTGGGACAGACAGGAAGAAGGCAAGAAAAATGAGGGTGTCCAGCAAAAGAGGTGGATGAATTATGTGAGAGAAGACCCGAAACAGTCAGGCATGACTGTCAGAGGTGTTAGGAGAGTTGCACTGAATCAAGAGAGCAAGGAGATGACAGTTGACACGACACCCTGACCTCATTTAGACAAGGGGAAAAAGTGGGGTTAATGATGACGATAGTTTTATGGAATTGTATCTCTGTGTCCAACAGATATATTTATGAATGATGATAGTTTTATGGAATTGTATTTCTGTATATTCAACAGGTATATTTATGAATTATGGTTTTATGGAATTGTATCTCTATGTATTCAACAGGTATATTTATGAATGATGACGATAGTTTTATGGAATTGTATCTCTATATATTCAACAGGTATATTTATGAATGATAGTTTTATGGAATTGTATCTCTGTATATTCAACAAGTATATTTATGAATGATGGTAATGATAGTTTTATGGAATTGTATCTCTGTGTATTCAACAGGTATATTTATGAATGATGGTTTTATGGAATTGTATCTCTATGTATTCAACAGGTATATTTATGAATGATGACGATAGTTTTATGGAATTGTATCTCTGTATATTCAACAAGTATATTTATGAATGATGGTAATGATAGTTTTATGGAATTGTATCTCTGTGTATTCAACAGGTATATTTATGAATGATGGTGATAGTTTTATGGAGTTGTATCTGTATATTCAACAGGTATATTTATGAATGATGATAATGATAGTTTTATGGAATTGTATCTCTATATATTCAATAGGTATATTTATGAATGATGATAGTTTTATGGAATTGTATCTCTGTGTATTCAACAGGTATATTTATGAATGATGGTAATGATATTTTTATGGAATCGTATCTCTATATATTCAACAGGTATATTTATGAATGATAGTTTTATGGAATTGTATCTCTGCATATTCAACAGGTATATTTATGAATGATGGTAATAATATTTTTATGGAATTGTATCTCTATGTATTCAACAGGTATATGTATGAATGATGATAGTTTTATGGAATTGTATCTCTGTATGTTCAACAGGTATATTTATGAATGATGATAGTTTTATGGAATTGTATCTCTGCATATTCAACAGGTATATTTATGAATGATGATATTTTTATGGAATTGTATCTCTATGTATTCAACAGGTATATTTATGAATGATGATATTTTTATGGAATTGTATCTCTGTATATTCAACAGGTATATTTATGAATGCTGATAATGATAGTTTTATGGAATTGTATCTCTATGTATTCAACAGGTATATTTATGAATGCTGATAATGATAGTTTTATGGAATTTTATCTCTGCATATTCAACAGGTATATTTATGAATGATAGATTTATGGAATTGTATCTCTATATATTCAACAGGTATATTTATGAATGATATTTTTATGGAATCGTATCTCTATATATTCAACAGGTATATTTATAAATGATGATATTTTTATGGAATTGTATCTCTGTATATTCAACAGGTATATTTATGAATGATATTGATAGTTTTATGGAATTGTATCTCTATGTATTCAACAGGTATATTTATGAATAATAGTTTTATGGAATTGTATCTCTATATATTCAACAGGTATATTTATGAATGATGGTAATGATATTTTTATGGAATCGTATCTCTATATATTCAACAGGTATATTTATGAATGATAGTTTTATGGAATTGTATCTCTGTATATTCAACAGGTATATTTATGAATGATGGTAATGATAGATTTATGGAATTGTGTCTCTGTGTATTCAACAGGTATATTTATGAATGATGATAGTTTTATGGAATTGTATCTCTGTATATTCAACAGGTATATTTATGAATGATGGTAATGATAGATTTATGGAATTGTGTCTCTGTGTATTCAACAGGTATATTTATGAATGATGATAGTTTTATGGAATTGTATCTCTGTATATTCAAAAGGTATATTTATGAATGATGATAGTTTTATGGAATTGCATCTCTGTGTATTCATTAGGTATATTTATGAATGATGACGATAGTTTTATGGAATTGTATCTCTATATATTCAACAGGTATATTTATGAATGATGATAGTTTTATGGAATTGTATCTCTGTATATTCAACAAGTATATTTATGAATGATGGTAATGATAGTTTTATGGAATTGTATCTCTGTATATTCAACAGGTATATTTATGAATGATGGTAATGATATTTTTATGGAATCGTATCTCTATATATTCAACAGGTATATTTATGAATGATGATAGTTTTATGGAATTGTATCTCTGTATATTCAACAGGTATATTTATGAATGTTGATAGTTATATGGAATTGTATCTCTATGTATTCAACAGGTATATTTATGAATGTTGATAGTTTTATGGAATTTTATCTCTATGTATTCAACAGGTATATTTATGAATGATGATATATTTATAGAATTGTGTCTCTGTATATTCAACAGGTATATTTATGAATGATGATAGTTTTATGGAATTGTATCTCTGTATATTCAAAAGGTATATTTATGAATGATATTGATAGTTTTATGGAATTGTATCTCTCTTTATTCAACAAGTATATTTATGAATGATGATAGTTTTATGGAATTGTATCTCTGTATATTCAACAAGTATATTTATGAATGAGGTAATGATAGTTTTATGGAATTGTATCTCTGTATATTCAACAGGTATATTTATGAATGATGATATATTTATAGAATTGTGTCTCTCTATATTCAACAGCTATATTTATGAATGATGATAGTTTTATGGAATTGTATCTCTGTGTATTCAAAAGGTATATTTACGAATGATATTGATAGTTTTATGGAATTGTATCTCTCTGTATTCAACAAGTATATTTATGAATGATGATAGTTTTATGGAATTGCATCTCTATATATTAACAGGTATATTTATGAATGATGATTGTTTTATGGAATTGCATCTCTGTGTATTCAATAGGTATATTTATGAGTGATGACGATAGTTTTATGGAATTGTATCTCTATATATTCAACAGGTATATTTATGAATGATGATAGTTTTATGGAATTGTATCTCTGTGTATTCAACAGGTATATTTATGAATGATGGTAATGATATTTTTATGGAATCGTATCTCTATATATTCAACAGGTATATTTATGAATGATGATAGTTGTATGGAATTGTATCTCTGTATATTCAACATGTATATTTATGAATGTTGATAGTTATATGGAATTGTATCTCTATGTATTCAACATGTATATTTATGAATGTTGATAGTTTTATGGAATTGTATCTCTATGTATTCAGCAGGTATATTTATGAATGATGATAGTTTTATGGAATTGTATCTCTGTATATTCAACACGTATATTTATGAATGATGTTGATAGTTTTATGGAATCGTATCTCTATATATTCAACAGGTATATTTATGAATGATAGTTTTATGGAATTGTAACTCTGTATAGTCAACAGGTATATTTATGAATGATGTTGATAGTTTTATGGAATTGTATCTCTATGTATTCAACAGGGATGTTTATGAACCCTGTTACAGGCATTTATGTTGTTTCATATCATGGGTCAGGAACAAGTGATAGCTTTTATGGGATTGTATCTCTATGTATTCAATAGGTATTCAATAGGTATATTTATGAATGGTGATAGTTTTATGGAATTGGATCTCTGTTTTTTCAACAGGTATATTTATAAATGATAGTTTTATGGAATCGTATCTCTGTATATTCAACAGATATATATATATATATATATATATATATATATATATATATATATATATGAATGATGATACGATAGTTTTATGGAGTTGTATCTCTGTATATTCAACAGGTGTATTTATGAATGAGAATAATCGTTTTATGGAATTGTATCTCTGTATACTCAACAGGTATATTTATGAATGATGATAATGATAGTTTTATGGAATTGTATCTCTATGTATTGAAAAGGTATATTTATGAATGATGTTGATATTTTTATGGAATCTGATATATATATATATATATATATATATATATATATATATATATATATATATATATATTCAACAGGTATATTTATGAATGATGATAGTTTTATGGAATTGCATCTCTATATATTCAACAGGTATATTTATGAATGATGATAGTTTTATGGAATTGTATCTCTGTGTATTCAACAGGTATATTTATGAATGATAGTTTTATGGAATTGTATCTCTGTATATTCAACAGGTATATTTATGAATGAGGATAATCATTTTATGGAATTGTATCTCTGTATATTCAACAGGTGTATTTATGAATGAGAATAATCGTTGTATGTAATTGTATCTCTGCATACTCAACAGGTATATTTATGAATGATGATAGTTTTATGGAATTGTATCTCTGTATATTCAACAGGTATATTTATGAATGATGTTGATAGTTTTATGGAATCGTATCTCTATATTCAACAGGTATATTTATGAATGATGGTAATGATAGTGTTATGGAATTGTATCTCTATGTATTCAACAGGTATATTTATGAATGATAGTTTTATGGAGTTGTATCTCTGTATATTCAACAGGTATATTTATGAATGAGGATAATCATTTTATGGAATTGTATCTCTGTATATTCAACAGGTGTATTTATGAATGAGAATAATCGTTGTATGTAATTATATCTCTGCATACTCAACAGGTATATTTATGATTGATGATAATGATAGTTTTATGGAATTGTATCTCTATGTATTCAACAGGTATATTTATGAATGAGGATAATCATTTTATGGAATCGTATCTCTGTATATTCAACAGGTATATTTATGATTGATGATAATGATAGTTTTATGGAATGGTATCTATGTATATTCAAAAGGTATCTATATGAATGATGATAATGATAGATGTTATGTAGTCCATTCTCGCCTTCATTCTTACCCTTGGGTTTGGAGCCGAACCTTGGCTCCGACTCGGCCATACTCTCACTCAAAGTCTTCAGTTGGCTCGTGGCCTAGAGGTAGCCCTTCATGCAACAGGCCCATTCCCCAGATCTTGTTTTCCGCTTGTTACACTTAGACGTGGTCTCGCTTTTGGCCGTGGCTAAGTAAACTTTTTCTAAATTTTTGGATATTTGTTGTTCATAGCTACTGTATGTGGTAGTGTTGTTATCCTGCCTTTGTTTTGTCTCTCTTGCTGGTTTTGTGGCCTTTTCGTTGGCCATTTTGGTATCCCGTTCACTCCCTTCTTCCCACAGGCTAGGCCCTGTTCAGTTAGAGGACCTAGTCCTCCCCATTGTTTCTGTGTGGTCCTTTTGTTTGGTGCTTCCTGTATGCTGTTAGCCTTTTAGTGTTTTGTTGTGAGTGGTAGTGGTGTTATCCTGCATTTGTTTCCCTGGGCTAGGCCCGTTTAAATTTATTGGACCTAGTCCTCCTGTTGTTTTCGTTCCCGTCAGTTACTAGGCCGTTTTTGGTTAGAGGCTCTAGTTTCCCACGCAGGGTTTAGTTAGGTCTGCTGTGTGTACATGTTTTGTACCTGTGTGTGTACTCCTTTATTCATCATGTCTAAGGATTCTAAGGAACACAGGCCTTTGAGTTTTAAAAAGTGTGTTGAATGCAACAACAAAATGTTTTTGACTGATGGGCACTCCGTGTTCGTGTATTGCTTGGGGGCTATTCACCTCCAAGAGTCCTGTTTGCTTTGTCATTCCTTCAGTTCCCGCGTGCTACAGAAAGGGAAGAACAAGCTTATTGTGAAAGGACTGCTTAAACACTCCTTTGAGGAAGACTTGGGTAAGTCTTTCAATGCCATATCCTCTCCAGCTAAAAAGGACAAAAAGACTGCTAAGAAGCGCTCTCTTGCTCCGTCTTTTTCTTCGGAGCTGCTAGAGAAAGTTGCTAGAACAGCTTCTCCATGTTCATCGTGTTTCACTGTAGGGTTCTTCCTGCCGGCAGGCAGCCCTCAGTCGGCCAGAATCCCAAAGTCTGGGTCCGGCGTCGGCTGTTCAGTCATGCTCCCTGACGTCAAGAGTGCTAGAAGTACAAAGCTGGCAGTCGATGCCATGTTCTCCAGTCTTTCTTGCAGTGCGGTGAAAGCAGTTCGCGAGTGCTAGTCGGCTGACTCCAGATATTTTTTCGTGCTTCAGTCCGAAGATTTACTTCTTCTTCTCAAAGCTAAGTACCCCGTTGGGGAATCTTTTTTCTTGCTCCAGTCCGATGTCAGAAAAAGTTAATAATTGCATTTCTTGTGGAAAGCAAATACCTCATAAGGATTTCCATTCCTATTGTATTCCTTCTTTAGGCCCTGTCCACGATGTAGCTAGTTGTCGGTTTTGTGCTAGTTTTAACCAACGTATTATTAAGCGAAGGTACGATTTTGCTTTTCACTACTTTGGTAGGCGATTTAATTATAAAATGTTGTCAGACACGCTTCCGACTACCGGAGTTCACAAACGACGCAAGGATAAGGACAGGCCTCTGAGGTCCAAATCAAACGACATTTTACAAGCAGAACCAGCTTCAGGTTCAGCCGTCGTCAGTGAGGCGCTTTCGCAGCCCCTGTCGTTGGCCATTTCAGAACCGATTGCCGAAACGGACTCCCACGAGGAGCCTATTAGGTCTATGAGCACTCAGGTTGCAGGACCTTCGAACAATGCTCCCTCGGATGGGTCCAGAGCCGCTGTGCAGGTACCGGCTTCCGAGGGGGTTTTCAGGCCTACACAGCTTGTGATAAAGGCAAAGACAAGGACTCCTTCTAAATCTAAGACACCAGCCAGGCCTCTTCTGATCCAGGACCCAAATCTCAGAAATGGCTACTTAAAATGGGGCAGGACTTATTAACCATGATTAGGGGTTCCCATCCCCCTCCAGACAAAAGGCCAAGGCAAGATGTGGATTATGAATCTTCTGATCAGGCATCTGTTTCATCAGTGTCTTCCTCTGAACAGGAATATACTTTCCCTTCTTATGAGGATTCTGATGCTGAGGAATCCATTCCTTCAGCCTCTCCCCCTGAGGATTTTTCTTTTGGGAAACTTTACATGACATGGGGGAACATTTCCACTGGGATGGACAGGAGTACTCGGAATATAAGAGAAGACTTGGGGATTTCCTCCTTCTTCCCCAGCATAGACCCCTGGCTTTTCCTCCTATTTTGGATATTGTGGATGATGCCTTTTCTGAGGCAAATTTAACTCCTGACTCCTTTCCTCCAGCTCCAGCTAAGCCAGCAGATATTATAGGGTCCCTGACTCCCACCAGTTTCTTTACAAAAATCCTACTGCTGACCCAGAAACCATTTCTCAGGGTCCTAAGGGGGTTAAGACCTCTTCTGCTAAAAACCCTATTCTGACAGATAAAGATTCTAGAGCTTTGGAGAGATGGGGTAAAAAAGTGTACACTTCAGCTGCTTTATCTATTAGAGCTTTAAATCGCCAATTACATATGCTAAAATATCAGTAATTTCTACTGTCTGTTATGAAACAGAAGCTAGGTACCATTGCTGCATGTGCAGATAATAAGGAATTACAGGATTTGATGCATGCCACTGAACAAGTGGTGAAGCATGGTTTACACTGTGGTTTTGATGCCTTGGAGGCTTCTTGCAGGGCGGCTACCTCTGGCACAGTCATTAGAAGGCATGCCTGGTTAAAGGAACAAAACTTACCTGATCAAGTGAAAGCAAAGTTACTGGATACTCGTGTTCAGCGTAATGTTCTCTTTGGGTCTAAGGCTGAAGAGGTGATAAAGAAAATGGAGGAAAAGGCAAAATCCATGCAAACAATTAAGGATTTCTTACAAGTTCAGCCCCCAGGATATAGCAGAAATTGGCCAACTAAAAATTGGTCCTTTCCCGGCTCGGACAGGCCTCAGAGAGGTAAATATAGGTGCTCCAGAGGGAGGGTCCAAGCACAAACTTCTTACAGACCTAGGCAGTGGAGTGCTTCCACCCCCAGAGGTGGAGAGGACAGACCTCAATCTTACAGAAAACAGGCTCAATGACTCCACCTGCTTGGCTCCAGGTACTTCTCACCTGGAAGCTCCTATAGGGGGAAAACTGTCTCATTTTCAACAAAATTGGACTTACATAACCCAAGACAAGTGGGTTCTGGATGTGGTTTCAAGAGGTTACAGATTCCACTTTCATACCTTGCCAAGACCAAATGGATGGCCAGACCTACCAAAACTCCAGTGGTCAGAGGCATTAAACCAGGTGGGATCCCTCATGGATATGAGGGCAATAGAACTGGTTCCACAATCAGAGACGGGGCAAGGCTTTTACTCAAGTCTCTTTCTAGTGCCCAGAAAACAAAATTCTTGGAGACCCATCCTGGATCTATTAGTCTTAAACACCTTCCTGGAAATTCCAAAGTTCAAGATGCTTACTCTGCAGCAGCTCCTGCCAATGTTGAGCAAAAATGCATGGATGGTGACATTAGATTTAAAGGAGGCTTACCTACACATCCCTATCAGTCAGGAGTGCAGAAAATACCTCAGGTTCAAGGCTGGCTCAAAACATTACCAATTCTCTGCACTGCCCTTTGGCTTGTCTACTGTGCCCAGGGTCTTCACCAAGTGCCTGGCACCAGTAGTAGCTTATTGCAGACTCAAGGGAATTCAAATTTACCCTTATCTGGACGACTGCCTTATTCAAGCAGACAGCAAGGATGTCTTACTCCAGCACCTGGAATTTGTTCAAAATCTACTCAAGTACCTGGGATGGACTGTGAACATAAAAAAGTCAAATTTGACACCCACACAACAGATAACTTTCCTGGGTGCTCTTTTGGACACAACAACCCAGATGGCATTCCTGACATCCGAAAAACAACTACAGCTGGCCTCAACTTTCAGAACCTTGGCGTCAATGACACAGCTAACTGCAAGGAAATTCCTGCAGGCTTTGGGTTACATGGCCTCCTGCATCCTTCTCATACCAAATACAAGACTACATATGAGAAAAATACAGTGGCACCTAAAAAGTGTATGGTCTCGGCATTGCCACAGTCTAGACACACAGATTTCTGTCTTGCCTTGCCTACAAAAGGAGTTCCATTGGTGGACCAAGGCATGTCTTCACAACAAAGGGAAAGCCTTCAGTCTTGGGGAGCCCACCTGCAGGGCTTTTGGACAGAGGATCAGAAACACCTACATATCAATTTAAGAGATGTTAGCTGTACAGAATGCCCTCTTGGCTTTCATGGACATTCTACAACCAGGACAACTACTGATACGGACAGACAACACCACAGTTATGTGGTACATAAACAAGCAAGGGGGTTCACACTCCTACCCCCTTTGCAGACTAGCCATGACTCTATGGAATACAGCTCTAGCTTGCAAAGTGAATCTACAAGCTCATTTCCTGCCAGGGAAACAAAATATTCTGGCAGACAGCCTGTGCAGGAACCTGTCAGACCCACACGAGTGGATGCTAGACACCAAAATATTCCAGATGATTACAGAAGCCTGGGGATGCCTGGACATAGATCTATTTATATTCCCCCTTCAACCACCAGTTACAAATTTTTTGCACAAGGACATTCCACAAACTACCATGGAAAGTGGATGCACTATCATTCAACTGGAGAAACCTCTCTGGGTATGCCTTTCCACCACTATCTCTTCTTCCACGGGTGTTATTAAACATCAAGCAGGACAAGCCCAAGATGTTAATTTTACTGGCCCCAAATTGGCCTCGTCAATTTTGGCACTCAACACTGATGAATCTATCCCAGGAGCCACCTTGGATTTTGCCTCAGATTCCAAATCTTTTGTCCCAACACCAGGGCCAGGTTCTGCACTCTCATGTCAAATCTCTGAGCCTGGCAGCCTGGTGAATTCAGGGTCTATGATTAATCCTCTTCTTCCCAAACAGGTCATGAATGTCATCTTAGAAGCCAGATGGCCTAGCACTAGAAAATCTTATGCAGGAAAATGGAAGAGATTTTGCACCTGGATGCATGATCAGGATTCAGACCCCCTCATCCCTAATATCCCACTGATTTTACTTTACCTAACAGACATGCTACATATGGGTTTATCCTTCTCCTCCATAAAAATACATGCCTCAGCTATCTCTGCACATTACAGTACAGATCCTCCAATCTTTTCCCATCCACTTCTGAAACAATACCTCAGAGGAGCAAAGAATTTAAGGCCCCCTGGGACACCACCCGTTCCTGCATGGGATCTGAACTATGTTCTGGAAAAACTCACTCTGCCTCCTTTTGAGCCTGCTGCCACATCTGATATTAAGTATTTATCATGGAAAACAGGTATCCTGCTGGCTTTGACTTCAGCCAGGAGAGTCTCGGAATTGCAAGCACTCATGGCTGTGGAACCTTATATTATTTTTCACCAAGACAGGGTGTCTTTAAGGACTAATCCTTCTTTCATGCCTAAAGTGGTTTCCAAAGTAGCTTTAAATCAAACTATTCACCTGCCAACTTTCTTCAATAATCCACAAAATAAGGGGAAATGGATCTTGCATTCCTTGGATGTACACAGACAACTTTGTTTTTACCTGGACAGAACCAAGGATATCAGGAAAACAGAGCAACTGTTTGTTTCTTATGCAACAAATTCCCAAGGCAAAGCTATTTCAAAACAGACCATTTCTAAATGGATTGCTTATGGAATCAGATTTTGTTACTCACATCATGGAAAACAAATCTCAGCAACTGTTAGAACTCACTCTACCACAGCTGCTGCTACTTCAGTTGCCTTTCTCAGGGGAGTACCTACCAAAGACATTTTGGAAGCTGCAACCTACAGTTCGGTGCATACTTTCTCTAAGCACTATAATAGGTTCATAGGTTCATAGATTAGTACTAGGCTAAGTGCCCTTGTGGGTCATTCTAAACCTAGCCAATTACCCCATGTGAGAATCAAACCCTGCACCTTGTGTCTGTAAGGTAAATACCTTAACCATGAAGCCAACCTCCCACCCCTAATCTCCCTCTTTATTCTAAGTCAAGGGCAGGCTTTGCTTCTGCAGTCTTGCAGGGTCTTCTAGCTTGCCCCTCAATACTCTATAACCACTACCCTTTATCTCAGCTTTGGGATTCAACCCTACATTGATGACTGCAACAGTGAAACACGATGAACATAGTACAGTTGTGTACACTTACCATAAATGTAGATGTTCGAGTGTCTTCACTGTTGCAGTCTGGGTTACCCTCCTTCCTGACCCCTCTTATACTTTCATTATTGTGGTTTCCTATTTCACCCTTCTTTTGAGGTGCATTTTCTTCAGGGTATGGGGTTGTTTGTATGTTACTTCTTTGTTTTACTACTAGCCTTCATTTCTGGTCACCTGACATCTGGGGCAAGAAAACTGGAGAACATGGCATCGGCTGCCAGCTTTGTACTCCTAGCACTCTGACGTCAGGGAGCATGACTGAACAGCCGACGCCGGACCCAGACTTTGGGATTCTGGCCGACTGAGAGCTGCCTGCCGGCAGGAAGAACCCTACAGTGATGACTGCAACAGTGAAGACACTCAAACATCTACATTTATGGAAAGTGTACACAACTGTACTTTCTTCAGCTTCATTGGCTTTGGTGCCAACAGAAGGTAGTGTATTGAGTAAGTCTGTATCGGCTCCCAGACTTTCGGAGGCGGTCACTGATATTTTGGTTCAGAGATGGTCTCCATTTCAACCTAGATGTTCATCGTGCATACAGCTGCAGTCCTTACAAGTGGGTTGTCCTGCCGTCAGGCGATCCCTCGGTCGGCCGAATTCCAAAGTGATGGTCCGGCGTCGGTTGTCGTCGCTTCTTCCCTGACGTCAGTGCGCCAGGGGTATAAAGGAACCAGCCGACGCCATTTTCTTCAGTCTTTCTTGCCGCGCGGTGCCCGAAGCAGAAGCAGTTCGCAAGTGCCGGTCGGCCAGCTACTGAAATAACGAATTTTCAGATACCGAAGTCATCTAAAAACCTAAGTACCTCGATGTCAGTTAAAACAGTAAAAGTTAATAATTGTATTTCTTGTGGAAAGCAAATACCTCATAGGGATTTCCATTCCCTTTGCATACCTTGCCTAGGCCCAGACCATGACGTCTCGGCCTGCCGCTTTTGTGCTTCCTTCAATAAGCACACTATAAAGCGTCGGGCGGAGTTCGCTGAAAATCTTTTTGGTGAAAAATTTAATTATACGATGTTGTCGGATATACCGACTACACATTTACACAAAAAACACAAGGACAAGGACCGACACACGCGGTCCGCAGCCTCTACCGACACCACGCTTAAGCCGTCCTCGAGTGTCCTGGTTCGCAGTGAGGCAACTACGCAGCCCTTGCCTACCGATGACACCCCTTCAGCGGTACCTTCGGTACCTGAGGCCGGTGGTGCGTTGGCCCAAATTCTACCCAATGATATTGAAGCCTCCTTTGAAACCGATACTCAGACAGCCGAGAAATCTCCCTCTTCTCGTGGTGTCTTCAGACCTCCCTCAACCTTCTCTATTAAGGCCTTCACCAAGGCCAAGGCTGCCAAACACTCCAGGAAACAGCCATCAAAGACACCCCCTCCAGGGCCCACTCCTAAAAAGCAGATGCTTAAAATGGCTGAGGACTTAATTACTCTTATCAGGGGTACTCACCCACCCCCAGACAAAAGGCCTAATGTGGCGGAAGAATCCCTGTCCTCAGACCAGGCCTCTGTTATTTCTGAGCACTCTGATTACCAGGAACAATCTTTCTCTCCCTGTGAAGACTCGGATGCAGAGGAATCTATTCCTTCTGTCTCCCCCCCCCCCCCTGAAGATTACTCATTTGTGGAAACCTTACACACCCTGAGAGAACACTTCCATTGGGAAGGCCAAGATTACTCAGACTCTAAGAAGAGACTAAGGGAATTTCTTTTACTACCACAACATAGACCTCTGGCTATATCTCCTGTTTTGGATATCCTGGATGATGTTTACTCTGAATCATGTCTCACCCCGGATTCCTTACCTCCAGTCCCTGTTAAACCCGATAGGTACTACAGGGTCCCTGATTCTCACCAGTTTCTTTACAAGGGGCATACAGCTGACGCAGAAACCATTTCTCAAGGACCAAAAGGGGTTAAGGCCTCTACTGCTAAGAACCCACTACCTTCGGAAAGGGATTCCAGAGCTTTAGAAAGGTGGGGTAAAAAAGTATACACTTCAGCCACTCTGTCCATGAGAGCATTAAACTGCCAGTTTCACATGTTAAAGTATCAGCAGTCACTACTGTCTAATTTGAGACGCAAGTTATCATCCCCTGAACAATCTGATTTAAAAGAGTTGCAGGATCTGATTCATAGCACAGAACAAGTGAGCAAGCATACTTTGCAGTGTGGTTATGATGCATTGGAGGCCTCATGCAGAGCAGCTGTAACAGGGTCAGTAATACGTAGGCACGCTTGGCTAAAGGAGCAAACATTGCCAGATCATGTCAAAGCTAAATTGTTGTATGCACCTTTGCAGAAGGATGTATTGTTTGGTGCTAAGGCAGAGGAAGTATTAAAGAAAATGGAGGACAAGGCAAAATCTATGCAAACTGTTAAAGATTTTCTACAAGTACAACCTCCACGTTTCAGTAGGAATTGGCCTTCAAAAAATTGGTCCTTTCCAGCCACAGACAGATACCAAAGGAAAAGGAACAGGTGCCCCAGAGGTAGAGGCCAGTCACAGGGGTCTTACAGAGGACGTCAATGGCAAACCCCCAATCAGAGAAGTGGTGATGAGGGTTAAAGTGCACCATGAAGACAAACACAATGACTTGCCACTTTGTCCGCCAACCAGGGCTCAATTGGAAGCACCTCTAGGCGGCAAACTAGCTTTATTCTCAAAAGACTGGCATATTATCACAAAGGACAAATGGATACTGGACATTATAGACAGAGGCTACAGATTCCATTTTCACAGCCTTCCAAAAAGACGAGGCTTGCCAAACCTGCCACAAAATCAAAGGGCAGAGGCACAGAAACAGATCTCAAAGCTAATGAAAATGAAAGCTATACAACAAGTGCCTATGCTAGAACAAGGTCAAGGTTTTTACTCAAGGCTATTCCTGGTTCCAAGAAAGGAAAAAGACTGGAGACCAAAACTGGACCTATTCATCCTGAATACTTTCCTGATTGTACCAAAATTCAAGATGCTAACATTACAGCAGCTTCTTCCCATGCTGGGCAAGGAGTCTTGGCTGGTAACTTTGGACCTCAAGGAGGCATACCTGCATGTCCCTATCAGACAAGATTGCAGAAGATACCTCAGATTTCTTGCAGGTTCATCACATTATCAATTCTCTGCATTGCCCTTTGGTTTATCTACTGCGCCCAGAGTGTTCATGAAATGCCTGGCTTCAGTAATTGCACACTGCAGACTACAAGGGATTCAAATATACCCTTACTTGGATGACTGCCTAATTCAAGCGGACAGCAAACAGATCCTGTTGAAGCATCTGAAATATGTAATAAGGATATTAAATGCACTGGGATACACAGTCAACAAAAAGAAATCAAGACTAGCTCCATCCCAAGTAACTACCTTCCTGGGTGCCAAATTGGATACAAACACCCAGATGGCATATCTTACGCCAGACAAACAAGGGCAACTAACAGATTGCTCCAAAAAACTGGCAACGTTCACCAGACTCACTGCAAGGAAAATCCTGCAGGCTGTGGGGTTCATGGCATCTTTCATCCGTTTAATCCCTTGTGCAAAGTTGCATCTGAGGAGACTACAATGGTACCTAAAAAATCTATGGTCTCCACACAGCCACAGCTTGGAAACAATAATACCACTCATTCCATGTCTTCAAAAGGAATTCCTGTGGTGGGCTCAAGCATGCCAGACAAACATAGGCCTACCTTTTTGCAAGCCTCAAGCAAGTCAGACCATCACAACAGACGCCTCGGACCACGCCTGGGGGGCGCACATGGCAAATCGGTGCATTCGGGGCAAATGGTCTCAAAAAGAAAAGCACCTACATATCAATCAAAAAGAAATGCTGGCAGTAATACATGCAGTCAAGGCCTTCAAGGCATTTTTACACCCAGGCCAACTCTTACTAAGGACAGACAACACCACGGTAATGTGGTACATAAACAAGCAGGGGGGAACTCATTCATACCCCCTATGCAGACTGGCAATGACTCTTTGGAACATGACCTTGGATCTAAAAATCGAATTACAAGCCCAGTCTGTACCAGGAAAGGACAATGCCCTGGCAGACAGTCTAAGCAGAAACATGATAGATCCACACGAATGGAGACTACATCCAAAAATATTCGCACAAATAACTCAAGTATGGGTAAGGCCAGACATAGATCTCTTTGCCTCCCACAAGAACCACCAGTTGGAGAAGTTTTGCACAAGGACATTTCATCCACAAGCATGGAAATTGGATTCCCTCTCTTTCAGCTGGAGGGCTCTGACAGCTTACGCCTTCCCTCCTCTCCCTCTAATGACCAAGGTTTTGCTGAAGATCAGAGCCGACGGACCAAAAATGATTCTGATAGCTCCGGACTGGCCAAGACAACATTGGTATCCACTCCTGAAAAGCATGACGCATTCACCTCCATGGATTTTGCCACAATGGCCTCTTCTGTTGACCCAACACAACTTCAAAACTCTAAACACTCAGCTGAAGTCACTGAAACTAGCAGCTTGGGACATTCCCTGAAAGCACAACAGGCTCTTGCCTCCAAGAAGGTCAGGGAAATTATTTTGGAGGCCCGAAGGCCATCTACTAGAAAGGCCTACTCCGCCAAATAGAAATGGTTCTGTGTTTGGAATGAGAAAAAGGGTCAAGAACCAAAAATAATGAACATTTCGCAAATTCTAGAATATCTGGCTGAAATGCTCAACAATGGCCTTTCATACTCTTCAATCAAGATTCATGCTTCAGCAATCTCTGCAGAATATGACACTGATCCTCCTTTATTCTCGCATCCTTTACTAAAACAGTTTCTCAGAGGGACGAAGAACATTAACCCTCCCAGGAAACCACCAGTGCCTCTATGGGATCTTAACTTCATACTAGAGAAGTTGACTTTACCTCCCTTTGAGCCAGCAGCCTCTTCAGAACTGCAGTACTTATCCTGGAAGACAGCTTTTCTACTAGCTATCACTTCAGCATGAAGGGTTTCTGAATTACAGGCCCTCATGGCTGTACAACCTTTCCTCATCTTCCATCAGGACAGAGTGTCACTACGAACCAATCCGTCCTTCATGCCAAAGGTAGTATCCAAGGTATCTCTGAATCAAGCTATACACTTACCAACTTTCTATCCTAACCCTCAAAACAAAGGTGAGAGACTTCTGCACACTTTGGACATTCACAGGCAGCTGCGTTACTATTTGGACAGAACAAAGGCCTTCAGAAAAACTGTGCAACTCTTTGTGGCCTATGCAGCAGGGGTTCAGGGCAAAGCCATCTCCAAACAAACTATTTCTAAATGGATTGCCCATTGCATATGATTTTGCTACTCTTTTCATGGAAAATCTGTACCTACCAGCATCAGGTCTCATTCTGCCAGGGCCACAGCTATCTCTACAGCCTTCCTCAGGGGGGTAGCCACAAAGGACATTTTAGAAGCTGCCACTTGGAGCTCTGTGCATACCTTCTCCAAACACTACCACCTGCCTTTATATTCCAGATCTAGAGCAGGTTTTGCCACTGCAGTTTTGCAGGGCATGTTAGCTGCTCCTTCATCCTCTTAGTACCTACCACCCCATATTCAGCTATGGTATTCTACCCGTATGTAAGGACTACAGCTGTATCCACGATGAACATAGTACAGTTTTGTACCTACCATAAATGTAGATGTTCGAGTGGTAATACAGCTGCAGTCAAGGTTTCCCTCCCACCTACCCCTCTGAGACAAGCATAATGTTTAAGCACCACCACATACAACCTAACTGGGGTATTCTTTATGGTGTATTTGCTTGCTATTACTGTTGCTGTTTGGATTGTTATCCATGCTTTTAGGTTTAGCCTTCCTTCTGAGGGCACCTGACATCTGGGGCAAGAAACACTGAAGAAAATGGCGACGGCTGGTTCCTTTTTACCCCTGGCACACTGACGTCAGGGAAGAAGCGACGACAACCGACGCCGGACGAGGACTTTGGAATTTGGCCGACCGAGGGATCGCCTGATGGCAGGACAACCCCATATGTAAGGACTGCAGCTGTATTACCACTCGAACATCTACATTTATGGTAGGTACAAAACTGTACTTTATCCTCTTTGTGAGGTATTTTTGAGGCCTCTCCAGTTGTTGCAGGTGTCTTGTAAGGTACATCCCGAACGGGGCATTATATTCAATAATGGGTCTAAGAGTGATGAGTAGAGGGGTACAATAACTTTCTTTTTCCTAGATGCACCCCCCTCTGTGATAAGGTGGGCCATGTAGAAGGATTTTCTAACCACTTTAGCAATATGATTGTCAAAGGAGAGGTTGCTATTCACCTGAGTCCCTAGGTCTCTTATCACACTGTGTGTTAAGTGGGCTGCCACCTATGTTGTAATTCATGGGTACCTCGTTTTTCCCAAAAGGGATGAGGATGCACTTTTTGGCATTTAGCTTGAGGCCATGAATTTGGCACCATGTATCTGTATCAATGAGACCCTTTTGGAGGGTGTCCACATCAGTAGGAGTCTCAATTATGGCACCCAGTTTGCAGTCGTCTGTGAACTTTGTTAGCCATAGTCCCTCCATGTTAACTTGTGCCTCAGAGAAGTAGATTCCAAACAGGAGGAGTCCCAAGACTGAACCCTGTGGTACTTCACTTGTCACAGGTTTGGAGTTGGATCTAGCGTTTCCTGTTCTCACTGAATGGGTTCTATCCTTGAGCCAGTTAGCAACCCATCTTGTAACGTAGGGGTTTATATTTAGGTTTGTGAGTTTGTCTAGAATTCCTGAATGGGGATGGTATCTAAGGCCTTCGCAAGGTCAAGGAATGTGGTGTGGACCACCTTTCCTTCATCTATTGCTTTAGTAACCACCTCGAAGAAGTCACCCAGGTTTAGGAGACATGACCTTCCCTTTACGAACCCAAACTGAGTAGCGTCTATGGTTTGTAGGTTCCCAATGTCGTTGTTTGAGTTCCATGATGATGCACTCCATGGCCTTGCAGATGAGGCTCAACAGGCTGATGGGACAGTAGTTCCTGGGGACAGTGGTGGCACCTCCCTTGTGGAGGGGGATAACTGTTGCCATCCACCACTCAGTGGGCACATAGCCTGTGGTGAGGCTGTGGTTGAACATGGTATTAAGGTGAGGGATTAATTAGTTTTGGAGTTCATGTAACACGTAGCCTGGGATACTGTCTGGACCCATGGATGCTGTGTTTTTTGCTTTGGAGAGTGCTGTTTCCACCTGGGTGTCTGTGATTTTAGGGGCAGCACAGTCTTCTGGTATGGATATGGGCCCTTTAGAGGTTGACAGTGAGGTAAAATTCCTATCTGCCAATATATTGGCTATATCATTTGGTTCTGTGAATTTAGAACCATTATGCTGTAGCTCAGAACAAATCTGAGAGTTGTTATTTAGGTTGTTGACCTAGCTAAAACATGCTTTGTGGTTGTCTTTGGTGTCTGTTGCGATTTGTCTTTCAGAGCTCGCCTTAGAGGATTTTATAAGGGTTCTTAGCTTTTTGATGAGGTTGGTCAGGGGCCACCTCCATTCCTGGGTTGTTACTCTTTTTTGTAATAATTTCTTCCTTCTGTTATAGAGTTTATTTATGGCCGGGGTCTACCAGACTGGTTTCCTCTTTTTGGAGGAGTGGGTCTTAGTCTTGTTTGGGATAGCACGGTCCATGCACTCATGCAAGTGCCTGTAGAGTATTTTTATGTAGGATATAGCAGATTCAATCATATTGACATTCTGCATGGGAGTAACGAAGTTTGCCACCTCTGTCTTGAGTAGCATAAAGTTTGCGTTGGAGAAGTTTTTCACCATTGTTTCCTGGGGGGGGGGATATCTAAGGTTAATGAAATTTTATAAAATAGCACTATAGTGCTTTTTACCCTTACAGATTAGAACATTTCTTATGTGGCTGTGCTGATATGTAGTTTGTTTTGTAAAACCAGGGATAAGAGAAGCAAACATTCAATGTTGCTCATTATATTCTGACACATAATTTCTTTTCAGTCCACAGGAATGTACCTGTAGATTTCCCTGATCTGGAGATTCTACAGTCACCACATGGGAAACATCAGGCTTCTGAATGTAACACATTTCCCTCAGATAAGATGTCATTCACATGGCAATACATTTTGCAGACTGAAACCAGACAGCTTAAAAGCATGGAAAGCAGTGAGTTTATGAAGAAAACAGAACGAGGAATGCATCTGGAAACTTCTGCAGGAGAAAGGCAGGGCAATTGGCTTAATGATGGCAGTACTTCAGTGCCCGCTAAGAAAAGGTTTTCTACTCCATTAATTCACAGTGAAAAAATGCAAAACAATATCCCGACGGAGTCATATAAATGCACCACGTGTGATAAAAGTTTTAGACAGAAAAGTGTTGTTATAATTCATCAACATGTCCACACTGAGCAGAAACAATATAAATGTACCACATGTGACAAGAGTTATAGGCACAAAAGGAGTCTGGTAATTCATCAGCGTATCCACACTGAGCAGGCACCATATAAATGCACCACATGTGATAAAAGTTTTAGACAGAAAGTCAGTCTTATAATTCATCAGCTTATCCACACTGAGCAGAAACCCTATAAATGTACCACATGTGACAAGAGTTTTAGGCACAAAAGCACTCTGTCAGAGCATCAGCATATTCACACTAATCAGAAATCCTATAAATGTACCATGTGTGAGAAGTGTTTTAAGCACAAACAGAGTCTGGTAATTCATCAATGTATCCACACTGGGCAAAAACCCTACAAATGTACCACATGTGACAAGAGTTTTACGTCCAAACCCAATCTGGTAAGGCATCAGCTTATCCACACTGGGCAAAAACCCTATAAATGTACCACATGTGAGAAGAGGTTCAGTGTGAAAAGTGCTGTTGTATGTCATCAGCGTATCCACACTGAGCAGAAACCCTATAAATGTACCATATGTGACAAGAGTTTTAGGCACAAAAGCACTCTGGTAGGGCATCAGAATATTCACACTAATTTGAAATCCTATAAATGCACCATGTGTGAGAAGAGTTTTAAGCACAGACAGAGTCTGGTAATTCATCAGTGTATCCACACTGGGCAAAAACCCTATAAATGTGCCACATGTGACAAAAGTTTTAGGTCCAAAAACGATCTGGTAAGGCATCAGCTTATCCACACTAATCAGAAATCCTATAAATGTACCACGTGTGAGAAGTGTTTTAAGCACAAACAGAGTCTGGTAATTCATCAATGTATCCACACTGGGCAAAAACCCTATAAATGTACCACATGTGACAAAAGTTTTAGGTACAAAAACAATCTGGTAAGTCATCAGCGGATCCACACTGAGCAGAAACCCTATAAATGTACCATATGTGACAAGAGTTTTAGGCACAAAAACACTCTGTCAGAGCATCAGCATATTCACACTAATCAGAAATCCTATAAATGTACCATGTGTGAGAAGTGTTTTAAGCACAAAAAGAGTCTGGTAATTCATCAATGTATCCACACTGGGCAAAAACCCCATAAATGTACCACATGTGACAAAAGTTTTACGTCCAAACCCAATCTGGTAAGGCATCAGCGTATTCACACCGGGTAAAAATTATCAGAAGCTTCAGATAAAAATTTGCGTTCATTAATACAACAGATTTTTGAAAAACAGTACATAGATCAAGAAGCTTTGATCTCTATGGAAAAAGAAGCCTTTGAAGAAGTGGAAAAATATAAACAACAAAACTTGGAGATATTTGATAAAGCTAAAAAAGAGATATGGACATGTGAAAGCGAGAGATTTGATACGGTGCAATATTTATGCAAATGAGAATGCTAGGTTAACTAATATAGAGAAGGCAGTCTCAAAAGTATTCAAAGAGAAATACAGGCAAAGGCATCCAGATGTGGGAAATTTCACAATAAAAAGATTAATGACACAAAAACATAATGTAGAAAAGACAATTAGTAAAATAAAGGTTAAAGAAATAGAAGCTGAAGTTATGGAGTGCCTGCAAAGTGAAGGATTTAATGTAGAAGGCCTAAGACAGACTACATCACAGTATGCTGGATATGTCCCCAGAATAAGGAAAAGCAAGAAGACCAGGAGACATGTGAAGAAGAAATATGGACAGGAGAAATGAAAAGAGATTTAATATGGTGTAATATTTATGCAAAGGAGAAAGCAAAACTAACCAATACAAAAAGAGCAGCACCAAAGATATTTAAAGAAAAATATAGGGAAAGGAATCTGGTTATGGAAAACAAAAAATAAGACTAAGTGGAAAAGTAGAAAAAGAGATGAGTAATGGAGAAGTCGAAGAAATAGAAATTGAAGTAATGGAACAGCTGCAAACAGAAGGATTCAGTGTAGAAAATCAAATGCAGAAAGCACCACAACAAGATAGAGCAATGGATTTCCAAATTAAGGGATTTCCAAATTAAGGGGAAACCAGTGGAACAGGAAGTCCATAACTGGTCAGGTGCCATATCAAGATATTTTGGAGCCTTCCACAAGAAACCAGTGTAAACATTCATTTGTAGCTAGACAGCAAGGAAAGGAACAGGAAACTGTGGAACCTCTGATGCAGTCAGTGTTGAGGAGTGATAGGCCAGTGAGTTCCCATATGACAGAACAACAGATGACACAGGATGAAATTGAAGAGAATGTGCCACAGGACGATGCTATAGAACTTTCTATAGAATGTCCACAGGAAATGGAAAACAAGGGATGTGCCGTCAGTATGGAAGAAAAGGAGTTATGAGAAGAGTTGCTTGATTTAATAGACAAAGACAGATATATCAAGATCAGTGAGAGAAATAGACTGCAGAAGGTTAATAAAGCCCCAAAAGTCAGGAGTTTGATAAAACAAATGAACACAGTAATTGGGACTGTCCATAGAGTTCCATGCAATATAACAGAAGTAAACGGAATATATTACTGTGCTGCTAAATTAATAACTGATAAAATTCTACCACAGGAACATAGGGTAGCGAGAGAAAAGTGGGGGCAACAGCGAATACCATCATGGAAATATCGAATATCGAAAACTATAAAGTAGCTAAGACAAGACGTGTCATTGTTAGAAGATTATAGAAGAGGGAACAGATCAATGAAAATATTAAGAGATATATATGATAAAAGCAATGCGTGGTATTAGAACAGACCAGGATCTATTATGCACTTTTGGAGAGAACAAACAAAAAATTACAAAACGAGCAGAAAGGCTTAGAAGATACAAAGATAAATATAAGGGAAAAACACAAAGGGTAGCCTAATGGTTAAGGTGTTTGCCTTACAAGCACAAGGTACAGAGTTTGAATCTCACAAGGGATAATTGGCTATGGCCTTTGAATCTCACAGGGGATAATTGGCTAGGCTTAAAATGGCTCACAAGGGCAGTTAGCCTAGTACTAACATATGAACCTAAACTACCAAAACAGCTTTGATAAATTATTGATGACCCAAAAAAGGTTTATAGAAAACTGGGAAATAAGGTAAAAGGAATAAATAGACCGCCAAAAAAAGAGGAAGTAGATACATTTTGGAGAAGTATTTATGAAGATCCTGTGGAACATAACAAAGATGTTAAATGGATAGAAGAAGTAAAAGAGAGAATGAGAAGTTTAAAGGTACAGGACATGAAATGGGATGAAATAACTAGAGAGATTGAAATAAAGTTGAGAAAAGCCTCTAACTGAAAAACCCCAGGCCCAGATGCAGTACCTAACTTTTGGCTTAAAGTATTAACTTCTTTGCATGATTTAGCCATGAGTAAGAACTATTTATATATGTACCCCAAACACACACCGCACTGGTTAACAACAGGAAAAACAATGCTCTTGCTTGAGTTAACCTGCAAGCTACCCTAAAATTATAGACCAATAACTTGTCTTCCGACAACATGCAAACTATACACAGAAATTGACGCTAACAGAGTTTATAGTCATTTAAAAGAAAACTCAATTATGGCAGTAGAACAAAAGGGCAATAAAAGAAAGTCATATGGAACAAAGGACCATTTTTTGTTAAACAAAGTTATAGTGGAGAATTGTAAGAAGGGGAAGAACCTAAGTATGGCATGGATTGACTACAAAAAGCATTTGATAGTATCCCATATTTATGGATAAAAGAGTGCATAAAAATGTATGATACACTCTACACTGATTGATTACATTACACTAACCATGAAACAGTAGCAGACCACTTTGCAATTAAAGAAAGAATAAGAAGTTTATAGGTACAGAATATGAAATGAGATGAAGTAACAGCCAGAGAGATTGAAATAAAGTTTTGAAAAGCCTCTAATTGGAAAACCCCAGGCCCAGATGCAGTACCTAACATCTGGTTAAAAGTATTAACATGTCTGCATGAAGATTTAGCTATAAGTAAGAACTGTTTATATGTGCACACTGAACAGACACCAACCTGACAAACAGCAGGCAAAACAATGCTGCTACTTAAGAGTGAACCTACAAGCTACCCTAAAAACTATGGTCCAGTCACTCATCTTCCAGCGACATAAAAACTATTCATTGAAATTGATGTTGACTGACTTTATAGTCATTTAGTAGAAAACTCAGTTACGACAATAGAACAAAAGGGCAATAAAAGAAATTTGTATAGAACAAAGGATCACGTGTTAAAGTAATAACTGAGAACCGTAAAAAGGAGAAGAATCTAGGTATGGCATAGGTTGACTATAAAAAAAAGCATTTGATAGATGTCCTTCAAGGATGCAACTGCAGTCCTGACATATGGGCTGTCCTGCCTCAGGCAGCCCTTCGGTCGGCCGGATTCCAAAGTCTGGGTCTGGCATCGGCTGATGTCGCCCCTTCCCCGACGTCAGAGCGCCTGGGGTATAAAAGCGTCAGCCGACGCCATCTTCTTCAGTCTTTCTTGCCATGCGGTGCCCGAAGCAGAAGCAGTTCGCAAGTGCCGGTCGGCCAGCTCCTGTGATTACAGTTACCGAAGTCTTCAAAAAAGCTAAGTACCCCATTGGGGACCTTTTCTTGCCTCCGCTGATGTCAGATAAAAATAGAAGTTATGTCCTTACCATAACGTTCCATGTGGAGTGTTCATCTCGCCTTTGTTCTTACACCTGGGTTCGGAGCCGATCCTCGGCTCCGTGTCGGCCGCTTGGCAAAGCTCTGCATTGAGAAGAAGCTTGAGACCAACCTAACTTCCACAATCCCCCTCTGCCTTTACCTCAGATCTAGTTTGCAAGCAAACCAGAAGTCAACAGAGAGAATAACACATTCATGCCAAGAACAACATAGCTGAAAAATATATATATATATATATATATATATACAACAACTGCTTAAGGCAGAAGCAGGAAAAACCAAACCAGACACCTAAACTGGACGTTCTTCCTGAAGGTGGGAGGGTGGGAATGTAAGAACAAAGGCGAGATGAACACTCCACATGGAACGTTATGGTAAGGACATAACTTCTATATGTGAGAGTGTTCAATCTCGCCGTTTGTTCTTACATCTGGGTAGCATCCCTAGCTCCATGTTCCTGAGGAACTCACGGGAGAACGTTCCTGAGCACAGTGGAACCAAAGGTTGCCCTGTCCCTAGAAATCCTGTCTACTTTGTAATGCGTAATGAATGTATGTGGTTTAGACCAAGTAGCAGCCGCACAAATAGTGTCTAACGGTAGGCGGGCTGCATGAGCCAGGGATGTAGATACTGATCTTGTAGAGTGTCCTTTGGGCTTGACAGGTAAAGTTTGCTCCGAGGCAGTATAAACAAAAATAATACAATCGGAAAGCCATTTGGAAAGGGTTCGTTTCGTAACTGCCATACCCTTCTTGCTGTCTGCAAAGGCTATAAAACGCTGGTCTGTTTTTCTATGATCTTTTGTTCTATCCAAGTAAAATCTGAGTTGTCTATGAACATCTAACTTGTGTAACATGTATTCCAACTTATTGGAGTGGTTTTTGAAAAAGGTGGGGAGCTCAATGGACTGATTAATATTATTAACGGAGCAAACTTTGGGAAGAAAAGATGGATTAGTGCGAAGAGATACTCTATCAGGGTGAAAGATCAAATAAGGGTGTTTAACGGAAAGAGCTTGAAGCTCCGACACCTGTCTGGCCGATGTAATAGCCACCAAAAAGAGGGTTTTCCATGACAAAAACTTCAAAGGACAGGAAGAGGCTGGTTCTAAAGGTGGTAGCATCAGTTGAGATAAAAGAAGGTTCAAGTTCCAAGGTGATGTAGGACTTCTAACTGGAGGTCTAATATGGAAAGATCCTTTTAGAAAGGCCTTACAAAGTCTGTGAGCCATAATAGGAGCCCCACTTTCTTCCACATGAAAGTTTGAAATGGCAGCCAATTGCACTCTCAAAGTGGCAGGAGAAGCTCCTTGGTGGAACAGTTCGGTTAAAAACTCCAGGACCCTATTTAGAGGAGCTATCACGGGGTCCAATTGATGTGTATTTGCCCAGTGCACAAAACGCTTCCATTTACTAGTGTAAATTTTCATAGTGGAAGCTTTATGAGAAGCCACCAGGATATTTCGAACTGCAGGGGAAAGAAGATCAGACCTGGCTAAGAAGGGAAGCGGAGCAGCCAAGCTGCTAGTCTGAGGGAGAGTAGCGACGGGTGGGATGCCCCTGATGAGTGGGTCAGTAGATCCGGCTCCGGGTCCAGGATCCAGGGTTCCCAAATTCAGTGTGCCAGAAGAAAGGGAAACCAGATTTGACGAGGCCAGAATGGGGCAATGAGGATAATTGTCCTTTGCAGGTTGTTGGCTTTCTGTAGAAATTTTGCAATCAGGGGAACAGGAGGAAAAGTGTACAGGAGACCCGGGGGCCAATCATGAACCAGAGCGTCCCTGGGGACTTCCCCTGGAGGGGGTAATAGGGCAAAATAGCTTCTGCATTTGGCGTTCATTGGAGACACAAACAGATCGCAGGAAGGCTGGCCCCACTTGCGAAAAATTTCCTTTGCAACTGATTGTTTGAGGGACCACTCGTGAGGTAACAGGATGGCTCTGCTCAATCTGTCCGCTATGACGTTGGATAACCCCGGGATGTGCGTTGCTATCAGAAAGCGACCCGTGGACTCCGCCCATTGCCAAATTCTCATGGCCTCTCTGCATAGTTGATAAGACTTGGTTCCCCCTTGTTTATTTATGTACCATACTACGGACATGTTGTCCGACTGAACTGCAATTGTCCCTAGAGGAAGGAGGGGAGCAAAGTGTTGCAATGCTAGAAACACTGCCCTCAACTCTAGAACATTGATGTGCAGATTGTACTCCAAAATGGACCATTCGCCTTGGACTGTCTGTCCCTGAAAGATGCCCCCCCACCCTATCAGGGAAGCGTCCGTGGTCACCGTAGCTGTCGGCGTGGGTAGCACAAATGGTCTTCCGCTGGAAAGATTGCAAGTCTGAAGCCACCAAGCCAGGTGTGATTTGCATATGTTTGTGATGTGGATTTCGTGTGTCAGGGGTAAGTGTTGGAACGACCATTGTGCAAACAGTAGCCATTGAAGAACTCTCATGTGCAGTCTTCCCAAGGGTATCGCAATGAGAGAAGCTGCCATGAGACCCAAAACCTTCAGAACCAGTTTTGCTGGGGATTTTCTGGATAATAGAAGAAGAGATATATGGTTTTGTAGGGAGGTTATCCTTTCTGGAGGAAGTCTTAGGATTAAGCAACGCGTATCCAATTCTGCTCCTATGAATGAGATATGCTGTGATGGCTGTAGTAAAGATTTTTCGAAATTTACGGAAATTCCGAGATGAACACAGAGTTGAAGTGTGTAATCCCTGGCCTGAATCAGTCGATGCTCGGTGGTGGCAGAAAGGAGCCAGTCGTCCAGATACGGAAACACCTGGAATCCCAGGCACCTCAAGTGAGACGCTACCACTGCCATACATTTGGTGAAAACCCTGGGGGCTGAGGTCAGACCAAAGGGCAGGGCTCGAAACTGAAAGTGACTGGCTCCCAGCCGGAAGCGCAAGTGATCCCTGGACGCCCTGGCCATTTTGATGTGGTAGTATGCATCCTTTAGATCTATTGAGCACATCCAGTCGTCCTTCTGTAAAAATGGAAGGATCGATTGAAGCGTGACCATCCGGAACTTTTCTTTCTTGATGAAGGTATTGAGTTTGCTTAGGTCCAGAATTGGCCTCCAGTCCCCTGTCTTTTTTGGAACTAAAAAGAACCTTGAGTAAGTTCCGAATCCTCTCTGGTCCGCTGGGACTGGTTGGATGACTCTTTTTCTAGCAGCTTTGAAATTTCTATAGCTGCAGGGCCTCGCAGATGGGGCGGAACATCTGGGAGTCTTTTCCGCGGAATTGCGGGCAATAGGAAGGGAATTCTGTAACCTCTGGTAACAATGCGTTTTACCCAATTGTCTGATGTAATACTTTGCCAGGCCTGAGGGTATAAAGCTAAGCGACCCCCGACTGCCTCCAGAGCAGGACAGCTGGGCCTCCTCTCAGGAGTGCTGGAAAGGTTTCCGGGAGTGTATCCCTGTCACCTTGGTTTTGGACCCCTCTGCTGCCAGGGCGACGTCTTCCACCTCTGCCCCCTCCTCTGCCTCTAGAGGGGGCATCACCCTGTGTGCCTGGGAAAGAGCCTTGGGGTTTTCGAAACCACATTTTCCCACCACGTTTCCCTTTGGGGTACGGTCTGGATGGGGTGGAAAAACGGACTCCGACAGCAGACAGAGTCTTTCCCTCTTGCTCACACCGGGTAAGGGTCTCCTTTACTTTGGGGCCAAAGAGAGTGGCACCATCAAATAGGGCGTTAGTAAAGGAAGACTTGAAGGCTTCCGCAAACAAACATAAGCGCATCCAGGATTGTCTACGAAGAGCAATCGCTGAAGCCACTGCCCTACTCGACCCTTTGGCTGCGTATGAGATCAGCCTCATGGACGAGTTTGCAATAGATGTAAGGGTATTGAGATGTGCTGTAACTTTCTCCGAGACAGCAGCATCTGTAGTACCCTGGAGGGTATCTCCCAACTCTTTGATTAGATCCCTCTGTAAACGTGTAAAATGGGTCAAATAGTTCAGGGATCGCATAGAAAAAGCCGCTGAACTAAAAATGCGCTTCCCATACCTGTCCATAGTCCTAGAATCTCTGTTAGGCGGATGGACAGATGAGGAAGATTCAGGCATCTCCTTTTTCGTGGCCGCTGCCACCACCATAGCGTCCACTGGAACTCCCTTTGTTAGATAAGCCTTGTCTTGGGGGGCTGTAATATATTTATTAGGCTTTCTAGGGACTGGCTCCACCGTGTCAGGTGTCTCCCACGCCCTCCGAGCAATCAATTCCATCAACTCATCGAAGGGCGGAGTGACCCAGGACGAGGAAGGGCGAGCACCGAATGCCTTCAGCAAGACTGACTCATCCTCAGAAGGGGGTAGGGCTTGCCAATCACCTCTCTGTTTTAGGATCTCCAGGATGTCAGAAAAGGAGACATCCTCTGAGGGTGATTTACGGGACCCTTCTGACTCATCCAAGTCAGTGTCCGATGTCAAGGATTCCTGTGGAGAATCCAAGTGTCTCCTCTTACACAATCTTTTCCTCGGAACTTCTTCGGGGGGGGCATCCGACAAAGCCTCCGAGGAAGAGGGGGCACCCTCAAGGGGTGGCTGAGACACTGGTGCTCGACGCTTGGATGTAGCCGTGGGTGCAGAGGAGGATAACGGTCCTTTATGGGAAGGAGAAGCCGTCTCTGCTGAAGTGGTTGTCTGAGTAGACAACACCTTCCTCATGAGATCAAAAGCCCCCGGGTCCCGAGTCGAGGCATCCCCAGGTTCCGAAGAAATCGGAGGAATCCCCGAGACAGGCACCGATGGCATCGACCCCGAGGACGGAGCCGAGTCGATCCGAGCCGAGGCTCCGAGAGGGAGAGTCAGAACCGAAATATCGGTCCGACTCTCGGTCCCCGATCCAAGGATGGATCTTCGGCTCCGAGACTCCGGTACTGGATCCGACGGAGTCGAGGTGAACGGTGCCGACCGAGAAAAAGACTGTTCCGGCACCAAGGGCTCCACAATCAACAGATCAGCCTCTCCCGGCTCCGAAGACTGGATAGGCCTCGGAGGAGGAACAGGTGGAGATAAGGAAGGCCTTCGAGTCTCGACACCAACTGAGAGGAGACAGAGATGAGCTTGGATAAGGCCGTATTCTCCATCAATTTCTGCACCACGCGGTCTACATGGGTGTCGGAGAGGGGCCTTGAAGAACGCGTCGAAGGAATCGAAGACAGAGCCGACCTCAAAAGTACAGGAGGAGGAAGCTCCGTCACCGGTTCCAAGACTCGAGGCTCGGTAACTGACAAAAGTTCAACACTCGGCCCCGAAGTCTGTGGAACCGGTGATCGAACTTTAAATGAAGAGCTCGGAGCCGATGACATGGGCTCCGACGTCTTCGATTCCTTCAAGGATTTAGATGCCTGGTCTGATGCATTCAGAGCCTTTTGGAATGCAGGCTTCAAAAGGCCCCCATCCATAAGTTTCCTGCGCCTATCTGTCATGACCCTTCCACTGAAAGAATGGCAGATGGAACAGTCTTCCTGTAGATGGAGAGGGCCAAGACAGTAGACGCAGGAACTATGATTATCTGTGACAGACATTTTCTGTCCACATTGGCACCTTTTGAAGCCTGATTTAGCCTTTTCAGACATTTTAACAAAGTCAAATCCAGGTATAATAGAAAAGCCAGTACAAAAAGTCAAATCCAGTAAAAAATTGTCAAATCCTGTAAGTAAGTCAAATCCTGTAGTCAATCCAGTAAAGTTAAAGGGGTGGGGTAGGCCCCGAGGGAATAAACTCTAAGAAAGTATATAAAAACTATATACGGAACCGAGAAACCCTCGATACACTACTCACACACACACAGTCAACTTTAAAGAGAAATATTTTTAAACAAAATATAAGAAATAACAAATCTTAGCTTTGAGGTGGTCCGAGCTCATCAAATATGACGCGAACGTTGCAGCGGCAAACTAGATCTGAGGTAAAGGCAGAGGGGGATTGTGGGAGTTAGGTTGGTCTCGAGCTTCTTCTCGATGCAGAGCTTTGCCAAGCGGCCGACACGGAGCCGAGGATCGGCTCCGAACCCAGGTGTAAGAACAAACGGCGAGATTGAACACTCTCACATCTGTTAAAGTTAATAATTGTTTAACCTGTGGAAAACAAATACCTGATAAGGATTTCCACTCTTACTGCTTACCCTGCCTAGGCCCAGACCACGACGTCTCGGCCTGTTCAGCCTGTGCTTCTTTTAATAAACGCACTCTTAGGCGTCGGGCAGAGTTTGCAGAGGATTATTTTGGGGAAGATTTCTGTTATATCATGCCGTCGGAGCTTCCGACAGCACATTTACCTAAAAAACGGAAGGATAAGGACCGACGCACACGGTCCGCGGTCTCGGCCGACACCACGCTAAGGCCTACTGCGAGTGTCTCGGTCTCTGCTGAAGCTGAATCACAACCGCTTCAAACCGACGACACCGCACTACCCGTAACTTCGGTACCGGAGGCCAGCGCAGTGCCAGTCATAGAATTTCCTCCTGAGACCGAAGCACAGGAAATTACCGACACCATTTCTGTGGATAAATCTACTCCAGCACGTGGGGCTGCCAGGCCTCCACTGTCTATGTCTATTAAGGCTTTTACACGTGCAAAGGCTGCCAAACAGACTAAGTTTCTTCCTCCTAAAACTTCTTCTCAGGGATCCACTACTGGTTCTCAGATTTTAAGTTTAGCTGAGGACCTAATTTCCTTAATCAGGGGCTCACAGCCACATCCAGATAGAGGCTCTCGGCCACCTTCTGACAAAAGGCCAAGGGTTGAAGAGGTAGATCCCCAGTCTTCTGATGAGGCCTCAAGTAACTCTGCTCTTTTAGACTACCAGGAGGAGGCCTTCCCGGCCTACGAGGATTCAGATGCAGAGGAATCCATTCCCTCTGCCTCCCCACCCAAGGAATTCTCCTTTGGGGAAACGCTTCATTCCATGAAAGAGCACTTCCAATGGCAAGGCCAAGAATTCTCAGACTCTAGGAAAAGGTTAAGGGAATTCCTACATTTGCCTCAGCATAGACCCTTAGCTATTCCTCCAGTTTTTAATGTTTTAGAAGATGTGTACTCAGACTCCAGTGTTTCCCTTGACTCTCTCCCTCGAGCTCCTGTCAAACCAGACAGGTACTATAGGGTCCCAGACACACATCAATTTCTTTACAAGGGCCATACAGCTGATCCTGAAACTATTTCTCTGGGCCCTAAAGGGGTTACAGCCACTACTGCTAAGAATCCACTGCCTTCTGAAAGGGATTCCAGGGCTTTAGAAAGATGGGGTAAAAAAGTATACACTTCTTCCACTCTTTCAATGAGGGCTTTAAATTGTCAATTTCATATGATACAGTATCAAGAGTGCATGTTAGATGACTTGCATAAAAAACTAGCCTCACCTGAACCATTAGATCGTAAGGGGTTGCAGGGTTTGGTGCATAATACACAGCAGGTTAGCAACCATTTCTTACAGTGTGGATATGATGCATTGGAAGCTTCATGTAGGTCAGCAATGACAGGTGCAGTCATACATAGACATGCTTGGCTAAAGGAGCAAACATTGCCAGATCATGTTAAAGCAAAGCTTCTGGATGCTCCACTAGAAAAGCAAAAGTTATTTGGTACTACTGCTCAAGAGGTTTTAAAGAAAATAGAGGAAAAGGCAAAATCAGTACAAACAGTCAAAGATTTCCTCCAGGTTCAACCTCCAAGATTCAGCAGGAATTGGCCTTCTAAGAATTGGTCCTTTCCAGACGCAGATAAATTTCAAAGAAGCAAAAACAGACGTGCAAGAGGTAGAGGACAAGCTCGAGGCTCCTACAGAGGACGTCAATGGCAGCCTCCTAACCAGAGAGGTGTTGCAGGACCTACAACTGCTGCACAAGGACAATCTCAATGACTTGACTTTGACCCCGCCAACCAGGGCTCAATTGGAAGCACCTTTGGGCGGAAAGCTATCTTTATTCTCAAAAAATTGGCACAATATTACAAAGGACAAATGGATACTGGAAATAATAGACAAAGGATACAGATTCCATTTTCATGCATTACCAAAAAGACAAGGCATGCCAAACCTGCCACCAAATCAAAGGGCAGAGGCATTCAAACAAATATCAAAGCAATTACAAATGAAGGCAATAGAAAAGGTTCCTACTACAGAACAAGGCCAAGGATTTTACTCAAGACTGTTCCTTGTTCCAAGAAAAGAAAAACAATGGAGACCTATTCTAGACTTGTCCGCACTGAATACTTATCTCATCGTGCCAAAATTCAAGATGCTGACCTTACAGCAACTCCTTCCCATGCTGGGCAAGGGGTCTTGGCTGGTAACTCTAGACCTCAAGGAGGCATACCTGCATGTCCCAATCAGACAAAGTTGCAGAAGATACCTCAGATTTTTTGCAGGTTCAGAGCATGATCAATTCTCAGCATTGCCCTTTGGCTTATCTACTGCGCCCAGAGTATTCACGAAATGCCTGGCATCAGTAATTGCACATTGCAGACTCCAAGGGATTCAAATATACCCATACCTGGACAACTGCCTTATACAAGCGGACAGCCAACAAGCCTTGACAGAAAACTTGAACTATGTCATTTGCCTACTACAGGCTTTGGGATACACAGTCAACTTTCAGAAATCAAGACTCATACCATCCCAACAAATAATCTTCCTGGGTGCCAAATTGTACACAAACACCCAAGTGGCATTTCTCACAGAAGAAAAACAAGAACAATTACCAGAATATTTCAAAACTCTGACAAGGTAAACCCGGATGACTGCAAGGAAAATCCTGCAGGCCCTGGGTTTCATCGCATCTTGCATTCTTCTGATTCCACTAGCAAGGCTGCATATGAGGAAGCTACAATGGTATCTAAAAAGCTTATGGTCTCAACACAGCCACAGCCTAGAAACATTGATCCCACTCATCCCATGTCTTCAAAAGGAATTTCTGTGGTGGGCTCAAGCAAGCCAGATAAACAAAGGTCTGCCTTTTTGCAAGCCTCTTACAAGCCAAACCATTACAACAGATGCCTCAGACCATGGATGGGGAGCGCACATGGAGGGCAGATGCATTCAAGGACAATGGACACAAAAAAAAATTGCACCTGCACATCAACCAAAAATAAATGCTGGCAGTGATACATGCAATCGAGGCCTTCGAAAAGTTCTTACATCAAGGCCATCTACTAATAAAGACAGACAATACCACAGTGATGTGGTACAAAAACAAGCAAGGAGGTACCCATTCTTATCCTCTTTGCAGACTGGCAATGAATCTCTGGGACATCTCCCTAAAATTAAACATAGAGCTGCAATCCCAGTTTGTACCAGGGAAGGACAATGTACTGGCAGACAGCCTAAGCAGAAACATCATGGACCCTCACGAATGGATGTTACACCCAGACATTTTCATTCAGATAACTCAAGCAGGGGGAAGGCCGGACATACATCTTTTTGCCTCCCACCTCAATCATCATCTGAAAAAATTCTGCACAAGGACATACAATCCTCAAACATGGAGGGTGGACGCTCTCTCCTTCAGCTGGAGCTCTCTAACAGTATATGCATTCCCACCTCTTCCTTTAATGACCAAGGTGTTACTGAAGATCAAGACAGACCAACCGAAAGTCATTCTGATAGCTCCAGACTGGCCGAGACAACACTGGTACCCATTGCTAAGGAGCATGACACGCATGAATCCATGGCCTCTACCTCAATGGCCACTTCTTCTAACACAGCACAATTACAGGACTCTGCACTCCAGCCTGCAAACACTGAAGCTAACAGCTTGGAAGATTCCATGACTCCTCATCAGGATACTCTCTCCCAGAGGGTACAAGATATCATCCTGGAAGCTCGCAGGCCTTCACTAGAAAGGCATACTCAGCAAAATGGAAGAGATTTCGTATCTGGAACACCAAAAAGGGTCAAGATCCAACAGTGATGAGCATTCCACAGATTCTAGAATATTTGGCTGAAATGCTCCACAATGGCCTTTCTTACTCCTCCATAAAAATACACGCTTCAGCAATATCTGCAGAATACAACACTGATCCGCCTGTATTTTCTCGCTCATTGCTAAGACAGTTCCTAAGAGGGATAAAAAACATCAACCCTCCAAGGAAACCACCGGTACCTGCATGGGACCTCAACTTCATGTTGGAAAAATTAACTCTGCCTCCTTTTGAACCAGCAGCATCTTCAGAATTACAATTCCTGTCTTGGAAGACAGCTTTCCTTCTGGCAGTAACCTCAGCAAGAAGAGTCTCAGAGTTACAGGCCCTCATGGCAGTACAACCATTTCTCATTTTTCATCAGGACAGAGTTTCTTTGAGAACCAATCCATCCTTCATGCCAAAAGTGGTATCCAGGGTTTCACTGAATCAAGCTATTCACCTGCCAACCTTCTTTCCTAATCCTCAAAATAAAGGAGAGAGACTCCTGCACACCCTGGACATACACAGACAGTTGTGCTACTACTTAGACAGAACAAAGACTTTCAGAAAATCTGACCAGCTTTTTGTAGCTTACGCTGCTGGAGTGCAGGGAAAAGCAATCTCCAAACAGACAATTTCTAAATGGACTGGAAATTGCATTCAATTCTGCTACTCTTTTCATGGAAAACCTGTGCCAGCTAACATCAGGCCACATTCCACCAGAACAACAGCCACATCCACAGCCTTCTTAAGAGGAGTGGCTACAAAGGACAGTTTAGAAGCTGCTACATGGAGCTCCGTGCATACATTTTCCAAACATTACAATCTGCCTTTATACTCCAGATCCAGAGCAGGATTTGCTACTGCAGTCTTGCAAGGCATGTTAGCTACACCATCATTCTCTTAGTTCCTACCACCCCCACCTTGGCTATGGTATTCTACCCATATGTCAGGACTGCAGTTGCATCCTTGACGGACATAGTACAGTTTTGTACCTACCATAAATGTAGATGTCCGATAGGCATGCAACTGCAGTCAGGTTATCCCTCCCTCCTACCCCACTGTGGTTTTCCTTTGGGTATCAATCCCTCATTTTAGCTAGCTGGGGTTATCTTTTATGGTGTATTTGTTTTTATTGCTGTGCATGTTTGGAATTTTCTCTTTCTCTCAAAATTTAGCCGTCCTTAGAGGGCACCTGGCATCTGGGGCAAGAAACACTGAAGAAGATGGTGTCGGCTGACGCTTTTATACCCCAGGCTCTGGCGCCGGGAAGGCGACATCAGCCGACGCCGGACCCAGACTTTGGAATCCGGCCGACTGAAGGGCTGCCTGAGGCAGGACAACCCATATGTCAGGAATGCAGTTGCATGCCTATCGGACATCTACATTTATGGTAGGTACAAAACTGCACTTTTCCCACATTCATGGATAAAAGAGTGCTTAAAACTGTATAAGATGTACCCTACACTGATTGACTACATTACAGTGACCATGAAACAGTGGCACCACTTTGCAATTAAGCCATGATAAAGGACAAATTCTTATTACAGGATAAAAATATAAAGGGGGATATTCCAGGGTGACACTGTCATTGCTGTTATTCTGTCTTGCCCTTAACACATTAAGCTGTCTACTTTACAGCTTAGGCCGTGGCTTTAACTTGGCTCCTAGAAAACAAAGTGTAAAAATGTCTAATCTTCTCTTTGTTGATGATTCAAAAGTGTATAGCTCATCGGATGAGGAACTGAAAGCACAACTGCAAATTGTCAAAACTTTTTCAGATGATATAAGAATGTCATTTAGTCTTGAAAAATGTGTAAAATCAACCTTTAAAGCAGGAAAACTGCAACACCAAGAAAACATCAGTTTGGGTCAGGAATGTAATATAAAAGAACTTGAGCAAGAGGAAATATTTGGGAATTGATGAAGGATCAACAATAAAACATGAACAAATGTGAATAAAACTCAGTAAGGAATACTTTAGAAGACTTAAATTAATCCTGAAAACAGCATTGACATCTAGGAATAAAATCCAAGCTATAAATCAGTTTGCTCTTCCTTTCCTAACTTACAGTTTCAGAGTGATTGACTGGCCCTAAAATGTGTTGGATAGATTAAACAGGAGAACAAGAAGGATGCTTCATGCTCACCAAATGATTTATAAAAATCAGTGCATACCAAGATTATATATTCCCTGTTCTAAAGGAGGGATGGGCCTCCTTGAAATTGATTATATGTATAGATCAGCAGTCTTGGGACTGCACACATTTGTTGACTTCACAAGATCCAAATATAGTGAAAGTTTTGAAATATGAGGAGAATAAATCTAACATGACTTCCCAGCTTATTCTAGCAGAAGCATATCGGCATCAAGCAAGAATGGAAATTAAACCAGAAGTAGATAAAAATCAGGCAGCAACTGAATGGAGAACATCAATATCTGTGCAGCAACTGACACTTGGTTCAAGGCTCCAGAGAGCACCCCTGCAATACCAGGCTACAACTCTTACCACACTTTTTGGCCACCAAACCAGGACCGAAACACTAAAGGTGGAGGAGTGTCCATATTCACACCACCAGGCTAGTTGCCCAACACAATGCACCTGAAATTCTCCAGGTGCAACTAACACTAGGTAAGACTGCAATCCAAATTGTAGCTAGCTACAGATCCCCCACCATGCCTCACAATTCTCATTACAGCTTTCTAAACATACTGGAAAATATTAAGATAGAACCAAACATCCTAATACTGGGTGATTTTAACTACCCTGCCATTAACTGGGAAAACTCATGTACCAACACCTTTGCCCAACAGTTCTTGGAATTCATAAATTCCAACGCCCTGGATCAACTAATCCATAGTCCCACCAGGGGCTCTAATATCCTAGACCTGGTCATTACCAACATGGGAAATCGATGCTCCACACCTATGGTCACCCCTTCATTAGTCAGGTCTGGCCATAAGCTAATCACCCTTAACATCCACGTCCCACCCCCACCCCCCAGTAAGGAAACCTCCATAAAAAAACTTCTCCAAAGCCAACTTCATGCTACTCAAGTCAGAAGTTACAAACTTCATGACACCCATGCAGATGGGAACTGAAAGTTCGACTGCTGAATCCTACACTAAGGCACTGTACGAGCACATCCACTCATGCATGAATCGTGCCATCCCAAATAGAACCAAGATGCTCTCCTCCAAAAAAGGAAGCAATCTGGTGGTCCCCTGCCATAAACAAACTTTATAACAAAAGAAAGAAACTGTTGCAAAAAAGAGGAAAATCCCAGTATGCAAAAAAACTCCATTACTAGCCTCAGTAAGAAACTGAAATCCCTCATACAATCCTCCAAAGCTAGTTACGAAAATAAAATTGCCAAAGATTCCAAAGACCTACCATAAGGCATTCTATAACTATGTCAGGAATCTAAATGGCAATGCTCAGATCTGCTCTACACTGCAACAGAATGGCATTAAATATACTGATCCCAAGGATATTGCCAATATCCTGGCAGATCGATTCTGTGCCATCTTCAACCCCCTCTCACCCTCTGAATGGCCCATTTCAATACTGGAAGATTGCCAAATTCTGGTAATAACGGCCACACAGGTAAAAAAACTGCACTCTCCAAAGCTAAGAATACAGCATCCATGGGACCAGATGACATCCCGGGCTGTGTACTACATGAAAAAACTCCAGAAAGTGCCGACTGCACACAGAAGAGACCACTTGGTAAAACCACAAACAACTTTATTGCAAGCTGCAAACAAAAGAGTGCCAATAGAGGTTAAGCGCTTTCGGCAAGTACCAATGACCCGCCTTCATCAGACAATTAGTAACAAGGGCAAGTACATTTTATACTTAGCTGTTAAAGCGATGCGCCAATTGTGTAACGGCACATAAATAAAATAGTGACATCAATTGTTGTTTAAATCACTATGGAAATAGAAACAAACCACATCCATAAAAAACATAAACTTACAATAATTAATGTTAACTTAAAATAAGTTGTTTTAACCTTCTATACACACCAAATTATGTATGATGAAAAACACTGAAAAAATCTTAAAAGTACGCAGCAGTATGAAAATAGCTCCAAAAAATACTCATACCAGTGATATTAGGACCTTAAAAATATATACTGATAATGTAAGGACCTAAAGAAAGTATTATTTAGCATACCTGTGATGCCATTAATCCAGGTCATTAAATTGATCAAAAGGAAAAATACCAAGGAAAAAAAGGGGGGAAAAAGGGGGAGGGAAGAAGGGGAGGGGGGAACGGGTAAAGGAAAAGGTAAAAAAATATATATAAATAATATAAATGAATGAAAAGAAACTCATCTTAAATATCTCCTCAACTAAATATACATCAATAGGAACACACTTTATAGCAAATTTACCTAATGTAAGACAACCATTTAAGGACACATTTAATTGATAAGGCCTCATTGATGCCAGGAAGAATGTGAGCCCTAGTCCTGATCTGCCATAGCAACTCATCAATTTCTAACCTGAGTTGCCATGGTCCACCCCTGATGTCAATATCCCTTTGTTGTACTACACAAAATTGAAAAATGTGCCCTGGGTACTCGATACAGTGCCTAGCTAGGGCGTTGGTGACATCTTCTTTGGAGATGGCATGTTGATGCTCGTATATTCTGCATTTAAACTTTCTTTCGGTTTTACCGATATAGAACACGTTGCATGAATTACAAAGCGCGACATAAGTCACCACCTTGGACTCACAATTAAAGTGCCCAGTAACCTTGTACTCCTTACCATTGGTACTAAATCTGCTTCCCACCTTGATATGCTTGCATTGGGAGCATGCACCACATCTAAACATACCACTAGGTCTGTTAGATTTAGGCCGTGACTTTCTTTCAAAAATACTTTTCAGGTTCTCACCTCTTCTGTATGTAATCTTGGGTGATACACCCAAAACTGTGCATAGTAATTTATCATGTTTGATAATTTCCCAATTTTTGTTAATAATTTCTTTGATTTTCAAAGCATCGAAGGAATAGGTATGTAAAAAACTGGTCTTGAAAGAGGTCACATCATGGTCAATTACTGACATATCTTGCAAAGATGTAAGATCATTGGAAGTTGTAGATAAAGAAATGTTATTACCTAGAAGTAATGGAACAAAATGACCAGAGTCACGTTTATGTGTGACTTCCGCCACTACTTCAACAACTAAAGACCTAGGGTAACCTCTTGCCAAGAACATTTTGATTAAATTATTGCATTCTGCTCGAAAGTCATCCTGATCTGTTACCATCCGGGCTGCTCTAACTATTTGCCCCTTAACAACAGCTTTCTTCTGATGGTATGGATGGTTACTAGTGAAATGTAAGAAAGCGTTAGAATAAGTTGGCTTTCTATATATACGACTTATAAGCCTATGATTAACACTATCCTTAATTAGTGAGATGTCCAAATAATTGATCTCACAGTCTTGGATGTTGTAAGTGAATTCCAAAAAATTAGTTGTTTTAGTTATACTATCTATAAATGCTGGAATCAACGCTTTGTCCCCATTCCATATACAAAGGATATCATCCTGGTAACGGGTGTACCAGGAAATGTGTTGTTTAAACAACAAATCATTAAAGAGAAAAGTAGATTCCCAATGGGCAAGTACTGCGTTAGCAAAAGTACAGCCACAAGGGGAACCCATGGCTACTCCTGAAGTTTGTAAATAAAATTTTCCTTCAAAGGTAAAAAAATTGTTCGATAATACAATTTCCAACAAAGTTTCAATAAGGTTAATGGTGTCATGTTTTACATTTTTGGCCATCATAAACTCTCTCACCCATGCTATACCTATCTGTTGGGGAATGACCGTATAAAGGTCTTTGACATCTATTGTGAGAAAGACCATGGTGTCATTATATGAAAGCTTGTTAATTTCACTAAGACAAGACCATGAATCTTTACAAATATGTTTTTCACTAGCAATCAAAGGTTTAAGGACACTATCTACATATTTTGCACATGCCTGGGTAATTGAACCTCTCCCATCTATAATAGGTCTAAATGGGGGGGCCTCCAGGCTTTTATGAAGCTTGGGGGAACCAAAAAGAGCAGGGATACGAGGGGCTGCCATAGTCAAATATTGAAGAGTATTTGTGTCAATATAACCCTCCAAAAAAAGATCGTTAAGCATATTGTTAATTTTCTTATATGAACCATGAATCTCATTAAGAGATGATATTGTGTAGACTGGAGAATCAAGATGTTGTGTCATGCATTCAATATATCTATAATGATCCATAAAAACAATTCCCTCACCTTTGTCTGGTTTCATAGTTCTTATATGACAGTCTTTAACCAACTGGATAAAATCCCTTTCTACGGGGGTAATGTTACATGGATTTTTTTGACTATTATACATAACATGATTCTTAATGGCCCATATATCCATCTCCCACATTTTTTCAAATGATTGCAAGATGGGATGTAATGGAGGGTTATAAGAACTAACAACTTATTTTAAGTTAACATTAATTATTGTAAGTTTATGTTTTTTATGGATGTGGTTTGTTTCTATTTCCATAGTGATTTAAACAACAATTGATGTCACTATTTTATTTATGTTCCGTTACACAATTGGCGCATCGCTTTAACAGCTAAGTATAAAATGTACTTGCCCTTGTTACTAATTGTCTGATGAAGGCGGGTCATTGGTACTTGCCGAAAGTGCTTACCTCTATTGGCACTCTTTTGTTTGCAGCTTGCAATAAAGTTGTTTGTGGTTTTACCAAGTGGTCTCTTCTGTGTGCAGTCGGCACTTTCTGGAGTTTTTTGGTTTTTAAAGTTGGTTTGTGTACTACATGAACTACAATATGAACTGGCACCTCACCTAAGTGTCATGTTTAATCATAGCCTCACCTCAGGTTTCGTGCCCACTGAGTGGCGCAGAGCTACAGTTATCCCACTCCACAAGGGGGGATCCACCTTGGATCCCAGAAACTACCGTCCTATCAGTCTGACAAGCCTTATCTGAAAGGCCATGGAGCGTATTATCATGAAACTTATAAACAAAGACTTTGGCAACCTTCAAACACTGGACCCCACCCAGTTTGTGTTCCTGAAGGGACAATCTTGTCTCCTGAACCTGATTGACTTCGTATCAGTCTCCAGAGCCATGGAGAAGGGTAAGGTGGTCCACACAGCCTATCTAGACCTCACCAAGGCCTTTGACACCATCCCCCACTCTGGAATCCTAGATAAACTTACTAAGCTGGGCATTAATCCCTACATCACCCAATGGGTTGCCAACTGGCTTACTGATAGAACCCACACTGTAAAAGTAGCCGACTCCAAATCCACCTCCCGACAAGTGGTAAGTGGAGTACCTCAGGGTTCAGTCCTGGGACCGCTCTTGTTTGGCATCTAATTCTCTGAAGTTCAGGCCAACACTTAGGGACTCTGGCTAACAAAGTTTGCAGATGACTACAAACTGGGAGCCATTATTGAATCCCCAAATGATGTGGATATTCTACAAAATTGCCTTACAGAAACAGATGCTTGGTGCCAGAGCCATGGGCTCAAGCTCAATGCCAAGAAATGTATAGTTATCTCCTTTGGGGAAAAAACATGTACAGATGAATTACCACATAGGTGGCAGTACACTAAACACTGAAAGTGTGATAAGAGACATAGAGACACAGGTGGACAATGGTCTCACCTTCGAAAAACACATTGCCACAACAGTCAGGAAATCCTTCTATGTGGCACACCTCATAACTAAGGGTTTTTCATCCAGAAAAAGGAGGTAATTGTCCCACTGTACTCATCCCTCGTTAGACCCATTATAGAATACAACACCCTATTTGGTATGTACCTCTCAAGACATCTGCACCAACTGGAAAGGCCACAGAAATACCTCACTAAAAGAATAACAGGCCTAAAGCAGAAAGAGGTGATCTCTGCTTAACATACAAGGCCATGTCAAACCCAGAGCTATTGGGCATGCTACACTTAAAGAAATCCAGACCCCTCAGAGCCACACACTCCAGGGATCTAAACCTTGTCATCACAATAAACAAAACATGCTGGAGGGATAGGTTCCTGACCCAGAGACTCCCCAGACTCTGGAATCGACTGCCCATACATGTCAAGCAGAGTGCCTTATTGGCCCTCTTCAAAAGGAACCTTGATGATTGGATGGGAGAAAGAAAATTCACCCCGGGGATCACGTCAGTTGCCCTGCTAGACAGGGGTCCAGGGACGTAAATAGGGGAAGAAATAGCCAGGGAATTGTTATGGCTAGGCTTGTATAGGCCCTATGGCTGATAGCCTAGTACCAACCTATGAATGTGCCAAAAAACAAAAGAATATAAGGTGAAGGACCAGATGAGAAGGCATGAAATGTGGAAAATGCATAAATATAGTTGCAAGTATGGAAAACTTCTGGAAAAACCTCATATTGATCAGGATTGCATACAGGAATGGTTAGAAATGTGAATTCAAAGCAAGAGATGAAAAGTTAATATTGATGGCCCAATATAGTGGGCTTACGTATACATTGGTTTACAAAGTCCATTAAACATATGGGAGAAAGACAAATTTAGGTTTTTTAAAACAGAATTGGAAACAGTTGCACACCTTGTTGCTGGTTATGACATACTAATGGCAGAAGGACTGTATACTGAAAGGCATAATAATGTGGCAAGACTGTTGCACTGGGGATTGTGCAAACATTATGAAGTGGCTGAAAAACATTGGAAACATGAGCCACAAAGCATCATAGAAAATGAGGGTCTACATCACATGGGATCACCCATTACCAACAGTCCAAAATATAGATGCTAGAAAATCGGACATAGTGATCCAAGAAAAGAAGACAAAAGTAGCATTGATCATTGAAATTGCCACACCTAGTGATTATAGTGTCTTGCATACAGAGAGACACAAAGTCATAAAATACCTTGGTCTGCAGGCAGAAGTGAGAGCAATGTTGAAGAAAGATACCTAGACAGCTCCAATAGTAGTAGAAGCAATGGGTCTTATAAAAAATAATTTACAGCCATGTTTAGATACGTTACCAATACATGTAACCCCATACAAATTTCAGAAGAAGTTATTACTGGGCACATTGCGGGTGCTGTGAAGAGCACTCCTGGCTGACATCAGAGATTGAAACAATACTAATTTCATGAACGCGTACTCTGACTTAGAAATGAGGTCCATTCCCATCATGGTATTAGAAACCCAAAAGATCTGGAGAAATTAAAAAAGGGAAAAAGCCATATAAATGCAGTATGCGTGACAAGAGTTTTTCACAGAAGAGTCAAATTGGTAACGCATCATTGTATCCACACAGGGCTGAAACCTCTTAAATGCACCATATATTACAAGAGTTTTAGACTTAAACATATGTTGATAACTCATAAAAATGTCCACACTGATGTAAAAGATCCCACTGTGACAAATGAAAATAGTTTGTAAAAAGTATGGTAAGGCAGGCAAGATGCATGAAAATAGTGAGAGGGACACTTGAGAACAAAAGTGGAATCTTGTTTGACATTTTTATGCAACAAATCTGTAGTTTCCAAAAATGGGGTTACATTTCAAGAGTAAGGGAGCAAGTCGAAAAGAGAAAAATCAATGAAAAGGAAAAAATGCTAAAGATTACAGATTCCAACCTAAGATCATTAATTGATCAAATAAAAGCAAAACATTATAGATAAGAAAACACTGATGAAATTAGAAAAAGATGCAGAAAAGGAAGTATTAAGAAAGAAAGAAAAAAGACCACATGTATTTGCAAACTTAAAAAGAGAGGAATGGACTTGAGATAAGGACTGAGACCTAATATGGTGCAGCTCATATGAAGAAACGAAATCAATTCTAATAGTCCTAAATGAAAGTCAGAAATATTTGAAAATGTATACAGGCAAAGAAACCGACATGTTAAGTGTTACAAAAGAGAGAGTAGCAGCACAGACGTTTAAAGTAGTGAAAAGTAAGTAGGTCAGTGATACAGAAATTGTGCAAATTGAAAATGAAGTGATAGATCAGCTATTAAGTGCAGAAGGTACACATACTAAACCTAGAGTACTTGATTATAGATTTCAGTCTTACAAACACTGGCTAATATGCAATGTATGTACTATGTACCTGTGTACTATGTATGTATTCTACCTATGTTCCAAATTTCAGCTGTACACCACAAATCTTTGAATTACCTTTATTTTTAAATTAATATTTTTTTTCTCTCTACTGTAACTGTTGATGTGCTGCATACCACTGTAAAAACATGTATTTTTGTAATTTGCTTGTATACTGATCATGACTAAATTAATGTATCTATTTTTTCTATGTGGAGCTTTTCTCCCTGCGCCTCTGCTGAAAAAGGGCCTTTTCGGCCCAGTCAGACACCCCCCAGTTAACAAATGTAAAATAAAAAATAAAATAAAATAAAGAAGCAAAGGCTCTGAAATGGGAACCCAGACACAAATGCTACTTTTGAATGGTTATTCAGTATAACAGGTGCATCATGAAGAAGTGACAGGAAGTAGAGCAGTGTTACAGTAACGAACATTGTTCATTAATTCAGTCAAATGTTGAAAGCAACGAAGGTGTTTCACAAAACAAAATCTCAAGAATGTAGCTGAAAAATCATTTAAAAACCAAGAAATGTCTGTCATAACTCTCAATTGTACAGATTCTCAGAATGTCCAGATTTTTGCTTCATATTTTTTGTCTGTTCCTCATTTTATTTATTTATTTTTTTTATGGCAAATTAGTAAAGATTACATTCACTAAATAATGACGGTTATTTGAGTTTCAAATTTCATGTCATTCAGAAAATTCATAATAACACAATATCTTGTATTCTAGCAACTTTCTAAGTTTATAAGAGCAATATTGAAAATGCTCCCCCTAGTTTTGAGGCTTGTTTCTCCATTATTTTTGGCTTTGTCCAGATTTTTTTTTTTTTTTTTTGTGGTAAGAGGTTGAGAGCTTTGTTTCTATAGAGTGGCACGAAGAGCACGAAACACAAGCTGTAGAAAAAAAATCTTAACCATAAAGAGTTTAATTTAAGGAATGAACTGCTGGAATTATCAGAAAATAATAAATATAACAACATATATGACAGACAGAGACTACCAAAAGTGAATAAGACACAGATCATCAAAAATAAAAATTATTAATGTAAAGTAAACAAAGATTCACATGATATAATGGAAACTAACAGAATGCATTGCTGTGCAACAGAACTAATAACAACGAAAGTATTACCAAGAAAACAAAGTAATAAAGGAAAAATATATCTCCACCATGAAAATGCTGATTAGAAACAAATGTGAAACAGTTAATAAAAGAAGTATCATTTCTGGAAGAATACAGAAAAAGAAACTGATCTAAAAACTGTTAAAAAAGTGACTGGGCTAACAGAACTTCGAAACACTGTCTCATTCCCTTTGAAACTCATGCCTGATGGATGGATGGATGTGCCTGCTACTGGTTTAATTAGTTGTCTACTAGGATTCGTAAATGTGCAGGGTTCCCGCCTTCGTCTCCCAGATACATATATCCCACTGGTTCAGACCTGCAGATGTCCTTCGTGGTTCACTGTTGCAGTCATGACTGTAGGGTTCTTCCTGCCAGCAGCAGCCCTCGATCGGCCAGAATCCCAAACTCTGGATTGGGCGTCAGCTGAGGTCGCTTTTATCCTGACATCAATGCACCAGGAAGTATAAAGACCTCAGCCGACGCCATTACCCCAGTCTTTCTTGCCGCATGGTGCCCTGAGCAGTTTGCTGATGCCGGTCGGCCTACTCCTGTCTGTTTTTGGATTTACTTCCAGGATTTTTCATTTTTTAAGATAAGTACTTCATTGGGGAGGTCTTTTTTTTGCTCCAGTCAGATGTCAGAAAAAGTTAATAATTGTATTTCTTGTGGGAAACAAATACCTCATAGGGATTTTCACTCTTATTGTATTCCCTGCCTGGGGCCTGACCACGACGTTGCTAATTGTGGGTTTTGTGCTAGATTTAATCAGCGTACTATTAGGCGTAGGTACAACTTTGCCCTCTACTTTTTTGGCAAAAGGTTTAATTATAATATGTCTTCGGATTCTTTTCTGGCTTCTGGTGTGTGTAAGAAGCGCAAAGATAAAGACAGGCCTCCGAGGTCCAAAGCAGAGGATATTTCTCAGTTATTGCCAGTTGCTGGTTCGTCGGTCGTCAGTGAGGTGCCTTTGCAGCCCCTGGCGTCTGCCTCTTTTGAACCAACTGCCTGTACCAATTCCGGTGTGGAGCTGATGGGGCCTTCAGAATTGCCAGGGAATGGACTTTCAGATACTACTCCCTCAGTTGGGTCCGGAGCCGGTAGGCAGGTACCGGCTTCTAAGGGAGTTTTCAGGCCTTCACAGCTTCATATAAATATGGATTCAGTTTTGCATTCTAAGACAATGATTACGGCTCTAGCTAAAAAGAAATGGCAAGCACAGACTCCTTTTGATCAGGGTCCTAGGCCTCAAAGGCAGATGCTTAGGATGGCTGAAGATTTGTTTTCTATGATCAGGGGTTCTCATCCCCCTCCTGATAAAAAGCCTAGATTACAGTCCGATTATGATTCTTCAGACCAAATTTCTGTTTCTTCTGCTTCTTCCCTTGAGCACGATTGTTCCTTTCCTCCTTATGAGGATTCTGATGCTGAAGATTCCTTTCCTTCAGCCTCTCCTCCTGAGGATTATTTTTTTGGTGAAACTTTGCATGATATGAGGGAGCATTTTCACTGGGAAGGGCAGGAATGCTCTGAAACCAAGAAAAGGCTTAGGGATTTTCTTCTTCTTCTCCCTCAGCATAAGCCTCTTGCTATTCCTCCTGTATTGGACATTGTAGATGATGTTTTTTCAGAAGCTTCCCTCTCTCCTGATTCTTTTCCCCCTACTCCGGTCAAACCAGTTAGGTATTATAGGGTTCCAGATTCTCACAAGTTTCTTTTTAAGAATCTTTCACCTGATCCGGAAACAATTTCTCAGGGCCCCAAGGGTGTTAAGGCGGCCTCTGCTAAACATCCTATTCCCTCTGACCGAGAGTCCAGAGCTTTGGAAAGATAGGGTAAAATTTATACTTCTGCTACATTGTCTATTAGAGCTTTGAACTGTCAATTTCATATGCTAAAGTATCAGCAATACCTTTTGTCTGTATTTAAACAAAAGATGTCAGCTGTTTCTATTGGTGCGGATGACAAGGAGTTACAGGATTTATTGCATGCTATTGAACAAGTGGGTAAACATACCGTGCATTGTGGTTTTGATTCTTTGGAAGCTTCTTGTAGGGTTGCGACAACTGGCGCAGTTATTAGAAGACATGCTTGGATAATGGAACAAAGCTTATGGATCAGGTTAAAGCCAAACTTTTGGATGCCCCTTTGCAGCACAATGTTTTGTTTGGGGCCAAAGCTGAAGAGATATTAAAGAAAATGGAGGACAAAGCCAAATCTATGCAGACGGTTATGGATTTTCTACAGGTGCAACCTACTAGATCTAGCAGACACTGACCAGCTAAACCTTGACCCTTTCCGAGCTTGGACAGGCCTCAGAGAAGCAGATTCAGGCGTTCCAGAGGTAGGGGACAGGCACAAACCCTTTTTAGGAATAGGCAGTGGCTTTCCCCCTCTCCCAAAGGTGGTGAAGATGTCTCAACCCTACCGGAAATGGTCTTTATGACTCTTCCTTTCTGGTTCCTGGGGCTCCTCTCCTGGAAGCACCTTTGGGAGGAAAGATTTCTCTTTTTTATCAAAATTGGGGCCACATAACTCGGGACAAATGGGTTCTGGACATAGTCTCAAGAGGTTACAGATTTAATTTCCACACCTTGCCAAGACCGAACGGTTGGCCAGATCTACCAAATCATCAGTGGGCAGAGGCACAACTGCAGGTTCAGTCCCTCTTAGCTATGAGGGCCATAGAATTGGTACCAAATTTAGAAATAGGGCAAGGTTTTTATTCAAGACTTTTCCTGGTTCCCAGGAAGGAAAATTCGTGGAGACCAATCCTGGACCTTTTCGTACTAAACACCTTCCTAGATGTACCAAAATTCAAGATGCTCACTCTGCAGCAGCTGCTGCCTATGTTGGGCAAGAACGGTTGGATGGTGACTCTGGACTTAAGGAAGCTTACCTGCATATTCCTATAAGGCAAGAGTACAGAAGGTTTCTGAGATTCAAAGCGGGCTCGAAGCATTACCAGTTCTCTGTGCTGCCCTTTGGCTTATCTACAGCGCCCAGGGTCTTTACAAAGTGCCTGGCACCAGTAATGGCATTTTGCAGACAGAAGGGGATTCAAATATACCCTTATCTGGACGACTGTCTTATTCAAGCAGATGACAAAGACACTCTACTTCAGCATCTAGCTTTTGTGCAGCATCTTCTATAGTACCTCGGATTCACAGTGAATCTAAAGAAGTCAAATCTGGTGCCCACACAACAGATTACTTTCCTGGGTGCTCCTCTGAGTACTACAACCCAGATGGCTTCCTTGACACCAGACAAAAAAGCGCAACTGGCTTCTTCTTTCCAACACCTGGCTTCAAAAAACAGCTGACTGCAAGAAAGGTTCTGCAGGCTTTAGGTTACATGGCTTCCTGCATTCTCCTAATACCATATGCAAGACTGCATATGAGGAAACTACAGTGGTACCTCAAGAGTGTGTGGTCTCAGCATTACCACAGTTTGGAAACAGTGATCATGATTTTGCCTTGTCTACAGCAAGAGTTTCTTTGATGGGCTGAAGCCTGTCTCCAGAACAAGGGGAGGCCTTTTTGTCCTCCACCAACCAACCAAGTTCTGACAACAGATGCTTCAGATTATGCATCGGGAGCCCACATGCACGGGAGATGTCTTCAGGGTTTTTGGACAAAGAAGCAAATTCACCTGCACATAAATTTGAAGGAGATGCTCACTGTACAGAATGCTCTGATAGCCTTCAGGGACTTTCTTCTACCAGGGCAATCGTTGATAAAGACAGACAACACTACAGTGATGTGGTACATAAACAAGCAGGGGGGCTCTCACTCTTACCCCCTGTGCAGATTAGCTGTGGCTCTGTGGTACACTGCACTGACCTGCAGAGTCCACTTACAGTCACAATTCCTGCCAGGAAAGGACAACACTCTGGCAGACACATTGAGCAGGACACTTTCGGATCCACACGAATGGATGTTGGATGTTCGGTTATTCAGGATGATAGTACAGGCATGGGGATGTCCAGACATAAATCTTTTTGCATCTCCTCAGAATCATCAACTTCCAACATTCTGCACTAGGACCTACCACAAACTAGCATGGCAAGTGGATGCCCTCTCATTCAGTTGGAAACACCTCTCAGTATATGCTTTTCCTCCTTTACCTTGGGTACTTCTGAAGATAAAACAGGACAGACCGCAAATGATTTTACTGGCTCCCAATTGGCCTCGACAGTTCTGGTATTCCACTCTGATGAACCTGGTTCAGGAACCTCCCTGGATTCTGCCTCAAATCCCTCATCTACTGTCTCAACAGGACGGCCGGATCCTGCGCAGTCATGTCAAAACTCTGAATCTAGCTTCCTGGCGGATCCAAGGTCTGTAAACACCTCTACTCTTTCCAAACAGGTAATGGATGTAATCCTTGAAGCTAGACGGCCCAGCACTAGGAAATCTTATGCAGGTAAATGGAAAAGATTTTGCTCCTGGAATCAGGTCCAAGGTGGTGATTCTACTGTTCCGAACATTCCTCTGATTTTAAAGTATCTGGCAGAGTTATTACATACGAACCTATCTTTTTCATCTATCAAGCTTCATGCTTCTGCTATTTCTGTACATTACAATACAGATCCTCCGATATTTTCTCATCCATTACTTAAACAATTTCTTAGAGGGGCTAAGAATGTTTGGCCCCCTATAAGAGCACCTGTTTCCACTTGGGATCTTAACTATGTTTTGGAAAAATTAACCTTGTCTCCTTTTGAACCTGCAGCTTCCACGGATTTAAAATTTTTGTCTTGGAAAACTCCTTTTCTTTTAGCTATAACCTCTGCTAGAAGAATTTCGGAATTGCAAGCACTCATGGCTGTGGAACCCTTCATTATTTTTCATCAGGACAAGGTTTCCCTAAGGACTAATCCCACCTCTATGCCTAAGGTGGTTTTGGCAGTGGCCTTGAATCAGACTATTCATTTGCCTACTTTTTATCCTAATCCTCAATGTGAGGAAGAATGTCTTTTGCACTCTTTGGAAGTGCACAGACAGCTTCATTTTTACCTGGACAGGACCAAGATATTCAGGAAATCTGACCAATCGTTGGTCGCTTATGCTCCTACTGTTCTAGAGAAAGCAATCACTAAGCAAACTATTTCTAAGTGGATTCCCCACTGCATCAAGTTCTGTTACTCTTTTCATGTCAATCTAGTTTCTGTTAATATTAGGACTCGTTCTACCTGGGCTACTGCTACTTCAGCAGCCTTTCTTTGTGGGGTTCCTACCAAGGATATTGTAGAGGCTGCTACTTGGAGTTCTGTGCATACTTTTTCTAAGCATTACAACCTCCTTCTCTATTCTAAATCTAGGGCCGGTTTTGCTTCTGCGGTTTTGCAAAGTTTTGTGGACACTCCTTCTGTTTCTCCTCCAGCCACCCTTTCTTAGCTTTGGGACTCAACGCTACAGTCATGACTGCAACAGTGAACCACGAAGGACATAGTACAGTTGTGTACTCTTAGTATAAATGTAGATGTTCGAGTGTGTTCACTGTTGCAGTCTGAGTTACCCTCCCTCCTACCCCCTCTTTTGTTTTTTCTTTGAGCATTGTCTGTTATGAGGTATTTTGGCTGCTGAGGTTTTGGGCACCTGACATCTGGGGCAAGAAAAACTGGGGTAATGGCGTCGGCTGAGGGCTTTATACTTCCTGGCGCATTGACGTCAGGATAAAAGCGACCTCAGCTGACGCCTAATCCAGACTTTGGGATTCTGGCCGATCGAGGGCTGCTGCTGGCAGGTAGAACCCTACAGTCATGACTGCAACAGTGAACGCACTCTAACATCTGCATTTATGGTAAGAGTACACAACTGCACTGTTCAGCTATTGCACGGATGTGGATTAATTAAATAACCAAGTAGCTGCTAGCCTTTTTCAGTGCAACATCTACACACACACTAATGCTGGAGAATCATAAAATTATGAACCTCCTTCCTCAGATGCATGTTGGTTTACTTTGTACAGTACTGTAATATGCAAGATATGTATCTTTAAGTATGTTAATGTCTAGCAAAAGGAAGTGTGTGAAGTGTCTGAATTGTGATACAATTCTTTCTGATTAAGAATAAATTCCTCATTGAGGCTAAAAGCACTGTTTCTATGTTTTTGCTCCTTATTAAATATCCCATTGAGCATTCAAATGTTACATGGTTTCAAAACTAAAGATGCACAGAAATGAAGAATATTTGTTTTGAGAGTTTTTGATTATAAATTTAGAAGTATAATTTCCAGTTACAAAATGTCACAGCTGCAGTTACTTGGAATTCTCTTGATACAAAAAAATTTTCAAAAGTTTAGATCAAGAAATTAATATTATTCCTCAGTGCTAACTGAGTGGCTGAAGAAACCTCATCAGTTACAGCATGAAAAATGTCTGCTTTTTGCTGTCATTGAAGTCTGAAAGATATTTAATAATTGCGCCTTTCAAGAAGAGGAGAGGAAAAACCATAGCAGTTAGAGAGAAGGTTAGGAATCATTATAAACCCAGAAAGAACTTGTTTATTCAAAGTTTCCTCCTCACAAGGGCAAAAGGTCCTACAGATGTTGTAGGTACTTATGTCAAAGAAGACAAGAGTCAACACAGGCACTTTGTTTACTGATTTGCATGATTCACTAATAAGAAATAGAGCAATTTGAGACTTAATTCATGGCAACATGCAGAAATGTTTCACACTCTATTTTGGTTTCTTCAGCTACCCTGCTAGTACTGGGGAATAAAATGGGCAATTAAAGTAATCAAATATTAGGCTATTAAGAGAAATGCTCCTGATTTTTTAAAGTTGTGATTGTGAGCAGAATGAGTGAAATTGGTTCATATTTTAAAAGAATTAGCTGAGCAGATTGACTTGTACAAGATAAAATATGAGTGAAAAAGGGAAAAATAAGAATTATAGTGACACACTGTCATAACAGTACTAAAAATAAGAAAACCATAAGGTTCAGAGATAGTAAAGCAAACCTCTTGTTCTGTGTGTGGCTGCAAACTGAAAGGAAGAAATGTTCTACATTTAATCGGTTCTGTAGAATCCTTGGTAAAAATAATCATTTTCCAAGGGTGCAAAATGAAAGGCAGGTGCATTTAAAACAGTTTGTGTGCTGTTCAACAGAAACATGGAAGCAAACTATCTGCTGGTGCTACAAAGTGAAAAGAGTTTATATTTTGAAGTCTGAAAATGCAGCATCGAGACAAGAGTGAAGTCAGACTGTGCTCAAATGCTGACAAATAATAAAGTAAATGTTTGTGCTCAAATGCTGACAAATGTTGATCTTCGGGTAGTAATCATAGTTGTGTTTGCTATGTTTGCCAACTGACCTGCACGCACCCAGAAAGACTAAAAAGTAAAATGTTAAAAGTCGTGGGCTTTCAGAAGCCAAATAGTTGAAACATTAGTATGTCCTTATGGGATCACCTGCATTTGTCCCAGGGGCCTCTACCACAGGAGGTTTAAAGTATTACACAATGAAGACTCTAGTTTAGCTGGGTCTTGTAGTTTTTCCACTGCAGTTCAACTAAACAGTTTCGTTGTAATGGTGGTAATTATTTTCTGTTATTGGGGTCATAAAATGTAATGATACATAGTGATAAAATTCGTTTTGTACTGTAAAATGTATTACAAATATGTTGCAGTGTCATGTAAATAGCTATTTGAAGTGTTCTGGTGATTTCCATAGCTTTCCTTCACTTCACCAATGGCTGCATACACCAAGACACCATACCCAGCCTAGGAGAAGGGAGGTGTGCCAAAATTATCTGAACTGCTTAATTTTGAATATGTTTGCATTCATGCAAATTGCAATACTTTAGGCTATGTTGAATAACTGGTGGTATTAATAATCAAGGCATCCTTGCCATAGCATAGAACTAATTCCAATTATAGAGAAAGATATACATAGCTGAATATTGATAGCAATAATACCCTGCACCTTAGGCTGTTTACTTTGAAACTGTTTGCAAGGTTATCAATAGGAATAATGCCTTACTGAAACTATCTGCTGTGGTTGCCATGGTAGCATTCCTTTCAAAAGATGAATAAACCAGTTGCCATTCCCCTCCACAAACTATAGTGCCTCTGATTCTATTAGCTGATGAATGTTCAGTACCGGCTGTAACAAACTACCAAACCCTGTTTGAAGCAAAGGAACCACAAGAGCTATTCCAGGATGGACACCTTCTCAACTTTACTATAGTATTACAAGAAGTACTTCTTCAAGGGCCAGTCACACATTTACATAGTAACATGTTATATATCCTCCGAAAAAGACCATGGACTGCTTCAGAAAATGAAGCATGCAGGGGGTGGAAGGTGTTGACTTCAGTTACCAATTTTGTTAGTAATTATAACACAAGTTAAAAATAGGGAATTCCTTTTATCTAGAATGCACACACAAGTAAGATAAGTAAGCATCTTTCTTTTTCACATATTTTACTCATATCTCCACAGTGCCAGAGGAGATCTAATATAACTGCAAACACCAGTGGGAGTGTCCCAGCTGGTGCAACATGCTAAGTGTAACAAATAATATTAAGTAATATAAAAGTATATAACCTTATAAAATATGATACAAGTGACTAATGCAGTACCATACTTCATTATGATGGGTTGCCATCACTCAATAGTCAGTACATAAAACGAGATATTAATGTATTATACTGAACCAATGCGGTGAAAGAACCGTTGTATATCAGTAATTACCACTCTGGTACTGAAAGCATTATCTGTCACTTAAACAGTATTTGCCGCTATTTGATGCTGCAATACTTCATTGCTGATTGGTTATGGTATCTCATTTCACAACTTAAAGCAGTTATTAATTCATATCACACAAACAACAGTACTAACAAGTATCACCAAGCGGTAGTTGTCAGAATTCAGTCATTCCATTCGTATGTACAAAATATGTAGCATTGCTTAATAGCAATTTTAAAAGGTTAATTTTCTGTTATTACATAAAATGCAATCACTTCACAACTGTTATGATTCAATTTCTTGTCTCCATTTCTCGGTTTGCTTGTCTCTTTGTCTTTTTTATTTTTTTCTTTCCCTTTTATCATATGTTTTTCTGCAGGTCCGGAAGTGTCAGGGGCAGCTTAGTCAAAAGTCACCCAATTACAAGAGAGATCTCCACCTCTTCTTGTCTTCTCTAAGATGTCTTTGCTAGGTGGGGGTAGTGGCTCCGGTCTTTTGTACCCTCTCATAATGAAGACTGTTAAGTTGCGGCAGCATGACCCTCAGGGCCAGGTATTGGTAGCAGTTGAGAACTCTTTGGAGAGATGCTTGAACATACTGCAGTCTGTAGTCTGTGTACTCCAGCAGGTATAACACTCACTGGCCCAGTTAGTGCAGCCATCAAGCCATCAGAGGCCTCCACTCCCACACCATTAGGCCCCTGTTTTTTGGTCAATCACAGAAGGGAAATGTCCTCAAGACCAGGGTGGTATCTGTGTTGCAGATCTCCACATCCTTCTTTTGTGTCTGGCTGTCATATGTATGTCTTGTCATTCCATCATAGGATTTTTGTCATTTATGTTTGTGTTCCTTAAGCCTTTCCTAATGTCCCTGTTAAAAAAAATATGGAAATGGGAGTCTATCCCCATAAAAACATAGTGCCTCACCTCTCTCACCTCCTCCACCAGAATCCTCTATACCTATTATTTCTGTGTTTCTCGTCTTCTCTCTCCCCCACAGTTTTAGCTTTCCTATCCCCTTTTCCAACCTTATAAAATCCCAAACAGTGTATAAGTACATTTATTACACTAAGTAATGGATGTACTTATAATATACTTAATAAGTACATGAATTGAAAACACCTTCAAACAGTTTTAGTAAATTGCAGGCCAGTGGGACTCAGGTCAGCACAGTACAACTACTCATGGAAGTTCTCGGGAGATTTGCACATGCTTGCACCTACAGTCTCCTGCCAACAAAGACATACCATGCATGTCTTTATGTATATGTGACCTATCCCACACATACCTGCAGTGGTTTCTTTTCATTTTATGCTGCTTCAGATATTCAAAACTGCTGTGAGCTTGTTGTTGCTAGGCTGAGAGCTTCTGAAATCAGTGTCATTTAGGGAAAGAAGGTGAAAGTACCTCATTTAAAAACAGGTGCAGTGCAGCTAGTTGCAGATTATTGTTACACTGATTTGAAACATGAGAATATGAATACCACCCTTAAATTAGACAGAGAAAGAGTGTAATACTTTGAAAATACTTTTGAAGCATTGAGACAAAGAGGCACATTGCAAAATGTTGTGTTAACATGATTGCTGCTTTCAGATGCAAAGTAAATTGTGCACTGTTAATGCATTTGGGGCACCGAACAAAGTTACTGGCATGTGAATTTAAAAATAAGTCCAACCTCATATTTCAAATCCGCATTTAAATAAGGTAGTTAACTACTTAATATTTTGGATCATTTGGCTTACAGCAAGCTAAGAGCCATAAAACAAATCTGCAGTGAGATCTGAAGAACTTTACAAAGCCATTAAAATAATATGCGTTACCACTGTACTGATTTATTTCTAGTTTTAGCAAGTTTTCCAGGCAAATATCATGTACAAACAAATCTTGATGATCTGCCAGTCAATGATGCACACATGAAAGTAACAGTAACTTTTAGGAGTAAAACTGAGCAGGAACTGAAGTCAATGGAACAATTAAGTCTTATTAAAAATCAGTAACAGCTATTAGAATGGGTGAATAACATGGTTAGTTTTGATGTCTCCTGCTTCCTGTAAGACAAGTCTCTTATTAAAAACCAGTAACAGCTATTAGAATGGGTGAATAATATGGTTAGTTCTAATGTCTCCTGCTTCCTGTAAGACAAGTCTCTTATTAAAAATCAGTAACAGCTATTAGAATGGGTGAATAACATGGCTAGTTCTGATGTCTCCTGCTTCCTGTAAGATAAGTCTCTTATTAAAAACCAGTAACAGCTATAGAATGGGTGAATAACATGGTTAGTTCTGATGTTTCCTGCTTCCCTTTTAGATGCGTGCTAGTCTCTCTGTCATAGTTCAGGAGCCCACCTGCCCCCTAAACTGTAGAAACTATTCTCTAGCTTATGCAAGAGCAGACTGGGGGGTATCATCCAAACAAACATGACGGTTGTTTGTACCCTGCTGTGCCTCTGTCCACCCTGCTCCTAGGGTAAGACACATCCAGTTTCCAGAGACCTAAGATTTTAGATGTTCCCTTAGACTGGGGCTAGAAACATATTTTTAAGAGCAGGCCCTAATTATCTTCGGGCTGAAGTACTGCCCAACATTCATACTCCTGGAGCCACATCATTAGTGATGCAGAGTTCAGGGCCATTTTTCATAAGATCTAACCATTTCAACTGTAGCTGTTGTGTGCCTTTGTAACTGTCAAAGCCTGCAGTATATTCATCAGTGTCTTCCACTTGCATGCATTCACTGCAGAGATTACCATGACTGGAGGTTGAATGAACCAAGCACATGTCCCAGTTCAATGCTACATGCCACACATCCACTGTCCATAACAGTTCTGACAATGTGCAGGTTAGACAACTTCCTTACACTCATGATAGGTGAACTGCTGTCATCCACTTTTACCATCACTTCATGATAGGTTCAGAAGTTGTCAGACCACTAATCGGACCTGGGTTATGAGGGCCACAGTCAAGAATTTATCTTGCTTTGTCACAGGGATAGCTATCATTACTGTTGTACAGCAAAGCAGGATTTCTGTTTATCTTGATATGCAACAGCTGAATATAGTTATGACGAGAATATTATGCATTGATTACAGATAAAGTGGTAAAGTCAGCAATTTCATTTTCTAAATTATTTTCAGTACTAGATGCAGACCATGGACCCTGTTTTACATGGACACATGAATGTCTACAAATAGTCACGATAGTCAAGAGAAGAGGTACAAGACTCATAGGCGTTTACTAGGCTAATGACCACAAGGGCTCTTTTAAGCCTAGCCATGCATCCCAAATCTCTTAACAAGCTCTGATGCCCTTGATAAGTGTAAGCAGGGTACGGGAGATGAACCATTTACAGGTTACATGTCCATTAGAGACATAGATGCCAAATCAGAGATGAATTTCTAGTTTCCCATCGAGTTGTCCAAGTTACACTTGAATTGGGTTAAGAAGGAATTCTGCTTCACATGAATGGGTAGCCGGTTCCATAGATGGGTAGTCTATGGGATACATACCTGTCTGTACAGCAGGTCCTACCTCTGGGAATGTTTGGGAATATCAAAAAGTACTAGAGGATCATCAGTCAATGCATGTAGAAGATTCTATAGGAATGAGAAGTGTACTAATTGGGTCTCTGACAGAGTAGCTGATGCATGGAACAGACTACCAAATTACATTAAAGCAAGTACTAGTTTATATTTTTTTAAGAAAAGCCTGCACACTTATTATGGAAACAAGTGTTATGGTATATTGCCATCTAGAAAGGCTTTGAAATCCCGTACTTGAAATATATGTATGTATGTATATCACAGGCAAGGTTTAAGTCTTTAGAATGGGTAATTCTGGTGCTGTTTGCTTTGTGGATATGCAGGAAGGTCCATCAGAGTGGGGACTGACAATTCACTGTATGCCAGGCATAGATCTCCCCTCAAATGCCTGTAGGAGACAGAATACAGGGATAGGGCCTTGAGGAGGTCTGTATAGGACATTTTATGTATGCCCTGTAACCATGTATTCTTTTAGTAAGGAACCTATGTGGATGTTCCAGTTCTTGCCTATGCTTGGTTAGGTACATAGCAAAGGGGGCATTTTACTCAGTGATATGTTTGATGAAGGCTGAATACAGTGGAACAATGACTTCCTTGAATTTAGATTCCATACCTCTTTTTGTAAGTTGTGCAACATAGAATGATTTCCTCACTACTGTAGACACATGATGGTCAAAGGTTAGATTCCTATCTATGTGTGTCCCTAAGTCCCTGACTACTGGGTCAACTCTGAGTGTGTTTTCAATATGATAGTTACCAGGGGTTGATGACTTCCCAGAGGATACTGTTATGCATTTCTTGGCATTTAGTTTTAGTCCATGGCTCGGACACTGGTTGTTTGTGTATGTCAGCCCCTCCAGGAGAACATTTGTGTCAGTGTGGGATTCAATGACAGCTCCTAATTTGCAATCATCTAAAAATTTAGTCAGCTAGAGACCACTGACATTGGCCTTGACTTCAGAGAACTAAATGCCAAAAAGGAGTGGTTCAAAGACTGATCCCTGAGGGACTCCACTTGTGACTGGCCTCTTTGTAGAGGTGGACTCCCCAATTCTAACTTTCTGTATCCTGTCTGTTAGCCAGTTGGCTATCCACTGGGTGACATAAGAGTTTGTACCTAACCTCTTTAATTTGTCAACAATGCCCGAGTGGGGTATTTTGTCAAATGGTAAGATAAAGTTGAGCAAGTGATGGAAAAGTAAACTAATAACCAAAATAGACCTCCACAGTCACCAAGCACAAATAAATCTGATTCAGGTGATAAGGATCGACAGTTTAATGCTTCTCAAAACGCCAACAGATGAATGCCAAAAATAACGTACACAAACCACACGTTTTCGTCCACAACTTCTTCAGTAATAACAGCCATCAATAAAATCATGTGTTTTTATATACATTTCAACCCACGTAATATTCAAATTACCCAATCATAGCCCAAGCTACTTAATTAGTGTATTTAAAAAGTGCTTGTGCGTGTTATATAATACTAAAAAATTGATAGAATACTTGAATGTACCATTTTTGTTCAACAACTAATCTTCAATTCACTCAATAACATTTGTACAAAAAATGTTTAGAACCAATTTCTAAAATGATTGAATATAAATCGTATATAAAATACATGGTGTATTGCACATTAAAATCTAGTAAATAGCACCATCTAGTGGTGTTTGCTAAAACACAAGCAACCTTTTAAAAACGTATGTAAAATCTCATTAAAACCTCATAAAAGTATGAAATTAAAAACATCAGATGTCTGAAATTAAATTCCTAGTGATGTAATAACCCAGTCTTGATATGATTTAAAAAATGTATGTGATATTAAAGCTTTGCAGCTCTTAGTTTCAGTACTGGTGCCAAGGACACCATATCATTAAGCCCAAAGTTTCTACTTGCATCTAGAAATAATTGCCAGTACAACTCCCTGTATTCAATGAGAGTTTCCCACATACCCCCCCCCCCCCCTAGGATTAGTGGGAACCACTTCCAGTACAAAAAATTGATAACCTGGAGTACCACATTTTATAGAATGCTTACACAATGAATTTTTCTCATTTTTAACTCTAACATCATAAAGGTGCTCGTAAATTCTTTGCCTGAGCCTCCTTTCACTTTTCCCAATATAAAATGAAGAACATTTCTTACAAATAGCAATATATATGATGCCTTTAGTATCACAATTGGCAAAGGTGTTTAAATAAAGTGTCTTACTCCTTGCTTGTAAGAAAACAGTTTCCACACATTAAATATGTGCAGTAACTGCACTTACCACATTTAAATAACCCTTTCTTCACTTTGTTATTCTTGTTCATTACATTGGCGTTAGAGCCATTTTCTAGTATGTTTTTAATGCTTCTTCCCTTTCGGTAAGTGTAAGTTAATTCATTGTCAAAAATATATTCCAAATCCGATATTTTTGAAAAACTATTCCACTCTCTAGTAAATATCTTTCTTATAAGTGCTGAATGTTCACTGAAGGTAGTAATAAGTCCTGCACTGTGCTCACCAGTATGTACATTGTGTTGCTTATTTGACTCAAAAGTCACACCTTTACCCAAAATAGGGGCAAACTTGTCATCCCTTTTGATGTTCACTTCTTCAAAAATATTGTTAAAAAATTCTTGTGAATACCCTCTCCTGGTAAATAACTCTCTCAAATAATTGACCTCATCTAAAAACACTTCATTGTCGGATGTCATTCTGCTCAAACGCACAAGCTGCCCTTTCACTACACCCTTCTTTTGATGTGGGGGATGGCAACTGGCGTAATGCAAATAAGAATTGGAAAAGTTTCCTTTCTGTGTATCGTGATGCAAAATTACCATTATCTTTACCAATACAAACATCCAAGTATCTCAGTTCATGAAGGTCAACATTTTTTGTAAACTTTAAGAAACTAGTAGTGTTGTTGACATAACTCAAAAGGTTAACAAATTCTTCTTGGTTGCCCTTCCAGAAAAAACACAGGTCATCAAGAAATCTGATGTACAAAACCCATTGGTTGCAAAAGGGAGAATTGAGTAGAAATTTTTCTTCCGAATATGCCATGATGATATTAGCATAAGTTGGGGCACAATGTGCCCCATGGCAACACCTTTTTCCTGCTTGTAATACTCCCTTGGAAATAAATGTAGTTATTTTTTAACACAACTTCCATCAAAGTCAAAGTGTTCCTGAAATCACTGTGTGTCAACGTCTTACTAGCAATTAACATTTCTTCAAACCAAAACAATCCCAAATCATGGGGGATACAACCAAATAAGTCTACAGCATCCATAGTACCAAAAGCAAGATTTTCAGAATATAAAGATGACTTGACTTTCCTGAGAAAGTCCCAGGAGTCCTTTAAGATATGATTACTACCTTCTAAAATACTTTTGACCTTCTGGTCCACAAATTTGGCTAAAGGTGCGTGCCATAGAACCTTCAGCAGAAACAATTGGTCTTAAGGGTGGATCAACACTGTCTTTGTGCACCTTGGGAATGCCAAAGATGCAAGGTACTTGGGGCTTCTCAACTGTTAAATATTTATATGTGTCCTTGTCTATTGAACCTTCCAAAAACATGTCGTAATAAAATTTGAATCTTTTTGTACGCTATATTGACTTCATTGATGGACACTCTAGAATACTTAGTGTCATTAAGGATGTCCATCATCTTCCCTTCGTACTGAATTGTTTCCATCACCACAACTCCCCCACCTTTGTCAGGTTTCATTACTCTGAAACCCCGGTTGTTACTAATGTCTTTTAAAGTATTCATTTCCACTTGTGTTAAATTGGGGTGTGTGTGTTTACCTGTTAATTGAGTTCTAATTTCATTTTCCACCTTTAATTCAAAGTTTCTAAGCTGAGGGTGTGTGGGTGGATTAAATGTGCTCTTTCGCTTTAAACACTGATAATCAAAATCCACCATCTTCCCTTTAAAAAACAATTCCAAATTCTTTTTCCCTGATAAAAAGTTTAATATCTACCAAAAGCCTGAAAATATCAGTTTTTTGTCTGGGAATAAAAGTAAAACCTTTAGAAAACAAATTGAACCAAGTTTTGTCAATATGAACATTTGAATAATTGAAAATATTGAACCCATCATAAGTCCATGTATACATAGTGTTAACAATACCATCATTTAATTCCAGACCTGTCCCTTTCTCACAAATGACCTCGCCCCCCTGCCCAAGTAGTTTTTTGAATTATAACATACCTTTTCTTGGTTCATTAACCTCTGTGATCTTCTAAGCGGGGGGTATTCCTCATTCTCTGTGGCCTGTTCAATTTGTTCACTGTTCTCACCTTCTTCCGACCCTACATCGTGAGTTTGTTCCCTAGCCCAGATGTTCTTCATCTCACATTGCTGCAGTCCTTACACTTGGGTAGTCCGCTGTCCTCGGTCGGCCCGAATATCAAAGTATAAGGCTGACGTCGGTCAAGGCGCATTAGACTGACATCAGGACGTCAGGGTACAAATGCGCATGACCGACGTCATATCCTCAGTCTTTTTTGCCGCGTGGTCCGATGCAGAAGCAGCGTTGCAAGTGCCGTTCGGCGTTCTGAAATTTTTCGAATTCGGAGTTTCAGACCGAGTCAAAGTTGGCTAAGTACCCCGTTGGGGAATATTTTAGTTTTTTCTTGCCTCAGTGGTTTACCGGATGTCAGAAAAAGTGAATAATTGTATTTCTTGTGGGAAACAGATACCGCATAGAGATTATCATACTTTGTGTATTCCTTGTTTAGGGCCTGAGCACGACGTTGTTGGGTGTCGCTTTTGTGCTAGATTCAATAAGCGCACTATTAAGAGAAGGTTAGATTGTGCCAGGTTAGTCTTCGGGAAGCGGTGCAATTATAATATGCCGTCGGATGCTCCGGCGTCCGCTTCTTCAAGAAGCGCAAGGAAAGGCAGCGAAGTACATTAAAGCAAGTACTAGTTTATATTTTTTAAGAAAAGCCTGCACACTTATTATGGAAACAAGTGTTATGGTATATTGCCATCTAGAAAGGCTTTGAAATCCCGTACTTGAAATATATGTATGTATGTATATCACAGGCAAGGTTTAAGTCTTTAGAATGGGTAATTCTGGTGCTGTTTGCTTTGTGGATATGCAGGAAGGTCCATCAGAGTGGGGACTGACAATTCACTGTATGCCAGGCATAGATCTCCCCTCAAATGCCTGTAGGAGACAGAATACAGGGATAGGGCCTTGAGGAGGTCTGTATAGGACATTTTATGTATGCCCTGTAACCATGTATTCTTTTAGTAAGGAACCTATGTGGATGTTCCAGTTCTTGCCTATGCTTGGTTAGGTACATAGCAAAGGGGGCATTTTACTCAGTGATATGTTTGATGAAGGCTGAATACAGTGGAACAATGACTTCCTTGAATTTAGATTCCATACCTCTTTTTGTAAGTTGTGCAACATAGAATGATTTCCTCACTACTGTAGACACATGATGGTCAAAGGTTAGATTCCTATCTATGTGTGTCCCTAAGTCCCTGACTACTGGGTCAACTCTGAGTGTGTTTTCAATATGATAGTTACCAGGGGTTGATGACTTCCCAGAGGATACTGTTATGCATTTCTTGGCATTTAGTTTTAGTCCATGGCTCGGACACTGGTTGTTTGTGTATGTCAGCCCCTCCAGGAGAACATTTGTGTCAGTGTGGGATTCAATGACAGCTCCTAATTTGCAATCATCTAAAAATTTAGTCAGCTAGAGACCACTGACATTGGCCTTGACTTCAGAGAACTAAATGCCAAAAAGGAGTGGTTCAAAGACTGATCCCTGAGGGACTCCACTTGTGACTGGCCTCTTTGTAGAGGTGGACTCCCCAATTCTAACTTTCTGTATCCTGTCTGTTAGCCAGTTGGCTATCCACTGGGTGACATAAGAGTTTGTACCTAACCTCTTTAATTTGTCAACAATGCCCGAGTGGGGTATTTTGTCAAATGGTAAGATAAAGTTGAGCAAGTGATGGAAAAGTAAACTAATAACCAAAATAGACCTCCACAGTCACCAAGCACAAATAAATCTGATTCAGGTGATAAGGATCGACAGTTTAATGCTTCTCAAAACGCCAACAGATGAATGCCAAAAATAACGTACACAAACCACACGTTTTCGTCCACAACTTCTTCAGTAATAACAGCCATCAATAAAATCATGTGTTTTTATATACATTTCAACCCACATAATATTCAAATTACCCAATCATAGCCCAAGCTACTTAATTAATATATTTGAAAAGTGCTAGTGCATGTTGTACAATACTAAAAAATTGATAGAATACTTGAATGTACCATTTTGTTCAGCAACTAATCTTCAATTCACTCAATAACATTTGTACAAAAAATATTTAGAACCAACTTCTAAAATAATTGAATATAAATCGCATATTAAATACATGGTGTGTTGCACATTAAAATCTAATAAATAGCACTATCTGGTGGTGTTTGCTAGAACACAAGCAGCCTTTTAAAAGTATGTATAAAATCTCATTAAAACCACATAAAAGTATTAAATTAAAAACATCAAGTGTCTAAAATTGAATTCCTAGTAATGTACTAATCCAATCTTAATATAATTTAAAAAATGTATGTGATATTAAAGCTTTGCAGCTCTTAGTTTCAGTACTGGTGCCAAGGACACCATATCATTAAGCCCAAAGTTTCTACTTGCATCTAGAAATAATTGCCAGTACAACTCCCTGTATTCAATGAGAGTTTCCCACATACCCCCCCCCCCCTAGGATTAGTGGGAACCACTTCCAGTACAAAAAATTGATAACCTGGAGTACCACATTTTATAGAATGCTTACACAATGAATTTTTCTCATTTTTAACTCTAACATCATAAAGGTGCTCGTAAATTCTTTGCCTGAGCCTCCTTTCACTTTTCCCAATATAAAATGAAGAACATTTCTTACAAATAGCAATATATATGATGCCTTTAGTATCACAATTGGCAAAGGTGTTTAAATAAAGTGTCTTACTCCTTGCTTGTAAGAAAACAGTTTCCACACATTAAATATGTGCAGTAACTGCACTTACCACATTTAAATAACCCTTTCTTCACTTTGTTATTCTTGTTCATTACATTGGCGTTAGAGCCATTTTCTAGTATGTTTTTAATGCTTCTTCCCTTTCGGTAAGTGTAAGTTAATTCATTGTCAAAAATATATTCCAAATCCGATATTTTTGAAAAACTATTCCACTCTCTAGTAAATATCTTTCTTATAAGTGCTGAATGTTCACTGAAGGTAGTAATAAGTCCTGCACTGTGCTCACCAGTATGTACATTGTGTTGCTTATTTGACTCAAAAGTCACACCTTTACCCAAAATAGGGGCAAACTTGTCATCCCTTTTGATGTTCACTTCTTCAAAAATATTGTTAAAAAATTCTTGTGAATACCCTCTCCTGGTAAATAACTCTCTCAAATAATTGACCTCATCTAAAAACACTTCATTGTCGGATGTCATTCTGCTCAAACGCACAAGCTGCCCTTTCACTACACCCTTCTTTTGATGTGGGGGATGGCAACTGGCGTAATGCAAATAAGAATTGGAAAAAGTTTCCTTTCTGTGTATACGTGATGCAAAATTACCATTATCTTTACCAATACAAACATCCAAGTATCTCAGTTCATGAAGGTCAACATTTTTTGTAAACTTTAAGAAACTAGTAGTGTTGTTGACATAACTCAAAAGGTTAACAAATTCTTCTTGGTTGCCCTTCCAGAAAAAACACAGGTCATCAAGAAATCTGATGTACAAAACCCATTGGTTGCAAAAGGGAGAATTGAGTAGAAATTTTTCTTCCGAATATGCCATGATGATATTAGCATAAGTTGGGGCACAATGTGCCCCCATGGCAACACCTTTTTCCTGCTTGTAATACTCCCCTTGGAAATAAATGTAGTTATTTTTTAACACAACTTCCATCAAAGTCAAAGTGTTCCTGAAATCACTGTGTGTCAACGTCTTACTAGCAATTAACATTTCTTCAAACCAAAACAATCCCAAATCATGGGGGATACAACCAAATAAGTCTACAGCATCCATAGTACCAAAAGCAAGATTTTCAGAATATAAAGATGACTTGACTTTCCTGAGAAAGTCCCAGGAGTCCTTTAAGATATGATTACTACCTTCTAAAATACTTTTGACCTTCTGGTCCACAAATTTGGCTAAAGGTGCCGTCATAGAACCTTCAGCAGAAACAATTGGTCTTAAGGGTGGATCAACACTGTCTTTGTGCACCTTGGGAATGCCAAAGATGCAAGGTACTTGGGGCTTCTCAACTGTTAAATATTTATATGTGTCCTTGTCTATTGAACCTTCCAAAAACATGTCGTAATAAAATTTGAATCTTTTTGTACGCTATATTGACTTCATTGATGGACACTCTAGAATACTTAGTGTCATTAAGGATGTCCATCATCTTCCCTTCGTACTGAATTGTTTCCATCACCACAACTCCCCCACCTTTGTCAGGTTTCATTACTCTGAAACCCCGGTTGTTACTAATGTCTTTTAAAGTATTCATTTCCACTTGTGTTAAATTGGGGTGTGTGTGTTTACCTGTTAATTGAGTTCTAATTTCATTTTCCACCTTTAATTCAAAGTTTCTAAGCTGAGGGTGTGTGGGTGGATTAAATGTGCTCTTTCGCTTTAAACACTGATAATCAAAATCCACCATCTTCCCTTTGAAAAACAATTCCAAATTCTTTTTCCTGATAAAAAGCTTAATATCTACCAGAAGCCTGAAAATATCTGTTTTTTGTCTGGGAATAAAAGTAAAACCTTTAGAAAACAAATTGAACCAAGTTTTGTCAATATGAACATTTGAATAATTGAAAATATTGAACCCATCATAAGTCCATGTATACATAGTGTTAACAATACCATCATTTAATTCCAGACCTGTCCCTTTCTCACAAATGACCTCGCCCCCCTGCCCAAGTAGTTTTTTGAATTATAACATACCTTTTCTTGGTTCATTAACCTCTGTGATCTTCTAAGCGGGGGGTATTCCTCATTCTCTGTGGCCTGTTCAATTTGTTCACTGTTCTCACCTTCTTCCGACCCTACATCGTGAGTTTGTTCCCTAGCCCAGATGTTCTACATCTCACATTGCTGCAGTCCTTACACTTGGGTAGTCCGCTGTCCTCGGTCGGCCCGAATATCAAAGTATAAGGCTGACGTCGGTCAAGGCGCATTAGACTGACATCAGGACGTCAGGGTACAAATGCGCATGACCGACGTCATATCCTCAGTCTTTTTTGCCGCGTGGTCCGATGCAGAAGCAGCGTTGCAAGTGCCGTTCGGCGTTCTGAAATTTTTCAATGGAGTTTCAGACCGAGTCAAAGTTGGCTAAGTACCCGTTAGAATATTTTAGTTTTTCTTGCCTCAGTGGTTTACCGGATGTCAGAAAAGTGAATAATTGTATTTCTTGTGGGAAACAGATACCGCATAGAGATTATCATACTTTGTGTATTCCTTGTTTAGGGCCTGAGCACGGCGTTGTTGGGTGTCGCTTTGTGCTAGATTCAATAAGCGCACTATTAAGAGAAGGTTAGATTGTGCCAGGTTAGTCTTCGGAAGCGGTGCAATTATAATATGCCGTCGGATGCTCCGGCGCTTCTTCAAGAAGCGCAAGGATAAGGCAGCGAAGCCCAGGTTAGACGAGTCGTCCGTGCGGATGCCGGTTCTTTGAGGTGTCGGTGGAGCCGGTGGTTCCACCGAGGTTCCTCTGGAGTCCCAGGGGAGACCTTGTTATTGCAGGATGTGGCCTCTCAGGAGGCAGGTCAGGCTGAAGGGGCTTCTCAGGTTACTGTACTCCCTCCCTTCCTAGGGTGGTTAGGCCTTCTCCTTCTGTTTCCAAGGCTTCTCCCAGAGGCAGGCCAGGTTTAGCTTCAGTTGGTGTCACTCCTAGTTCTTCAGGATCTGTGCCCAAGAAGCATATGCTTAAAATGGCAGAAGATTTGATTACCTTGATTAGGGTTCTTTGCCCCTCCTGATAAGAGGCCTAGGGTGGAACCTGAGTTGGGGAGTTTTGAGCAGGCTTCAGATGTTTCAGAGTCTTCGGCTGAAGACTTGCAGGAGTATTCTCCGTATTCTGATTCTGATGTGGATGATTCTACTCCTTCTGCTTCTCCTCCTGAGGATTTTTCTTTTCAGAGACTCTTCATTCCATGAGGGAGCATTTTAAGTGGGAAGGTCAGGACTTCTCTGATTCCAGGAAAAGGCTTAGGGAATTTTTGTTTTACCCCAGCATAGGCCTTTGGCTATACCTCCTGTTCTGGATGTTGTGGAGGATGTGTTTGCAGAGGCTTCTCTTAATCCTGATTCTTTGCCTCCTGCTCCTGTTAAGCCGGATAGGTATTATAGGGTGCCTGAGGCTCATAAGTATCTTTTTAAGAGTCCTAGGGCGGACCCAGAAACTGTTAGTCAGGGGCCTAAGGGTGTTAAGGCTTCTGTTGTTAAAAATCCGGTTCCTCCAGATAAAGAGGCCAGGGCTTTGGATAGATGGGGAAAGAAAGTCTATACTTCTTCCACCCTAGCTATGAGGGCTCTGAATTGCCAGTTTCACATGTTGAAATACCAAAACTATCTACTGTCTCAGTTGAAGTCTAAGGTAGATGCTCTGGCGGAAGGTATTGAGTGTAAAGAGTTACAAGATTTGGTACATGTCTCTGAACAAGTGGGTAAGCATTCTTTGCAATGTGGTTTTGATGCTGTACAGGCCTCGTCTAGGGTGGCTGCCACTGGGTCAGTTCTTCGCAGGCACGCCTGGCTAAGGGATCAGAATTTATCTGACCATGTTAAGACAAGGATTTTAGATGCTCCTTTACAATCTGATGTGTTATTTGGTTCACCTGTTGAGGCAGTCTTAAAGAAAATGGAAGACAAGGCTAAGTCTATGCAGACTGTTAAAGATTTTTTGCAGGTTCAGCCTCCAAGTTTAGCAGAAATTGGCCTACCAAGGGGTGGACGTATCCTTCTTATGATTCCCAGTCTAGGGGTAGGTCTAGACGTGGTAGGGGCAGAGCTCAGGGCTCTTTCAGGCCTAGAACAGGGAGTTCACCTGCACAGTCTTCGGGTGAGGGCAGGGGTCAGTCCTTTCGTAAGCAGACCCAATGACCTACCTTTTCAGCTGCCAGAGCCTTCTCGTCTGGCAGCACCTTTGGGAGGAAGGTTGGCACTTTTCAAGGAAAATTGGAGTTTAATTACCCAAGACAGATGGGTATTGGATATCATACACCAAGGTTACAGGTTTTATTTCCATACCTTGCCTCCTTTCAAAGGCATGCCGGACGTTCCTCCTCGGCAAAGAATAGAGGCTCACAAACAGATTTCTCTGCTGCTCCAAATAGGAGCCATACAACCGGTCCCTCTGTCAGAAGTGGGCCTAGGATTTTATTCTCGCCTGTTCCTAGTACCAAAGAAGGGGAACACGTGGAGACCAATTTTGGATTTATCTATCCTCAACACTTATCTGGACATTCCCAAGTTCAAAATGTTGACGTTACAACAGCTTTTACCTCTGCTGGGCAAAGATCACTGGATGGTGACTCTGGATCTCAAGGAGGCTTACCTTCATGTTCCTATCAGGCTAAGTTGCAGGAAGTATCTACGTTTCGGCTGGGACTTCTCATTATCAGTTCTCTGCATTGCCCTTTGGCTTATCTACTGCCCAGAGTGTTCACGAAGGTTCTGGCTCCAGTGATAGCTTTCTTCAGGCTAAGAGGAATACAGATCTATCCTTATTTGGACAATTGCCTGATTCTGGCTCAAGGAAAGGACGAACTTCTTCATCATCTACACTATGTGATAGCAGTGCTAAGATGCCTGGGGTATTCTATGAACGAAATAAAGTCCAGTCTAGTACCCTCTCAGGACATGTGCTTTCTGGGTGTGAGACTGAATACAGCATCCCAGATGGCCTTTTTGACCCCGGACAAACAAAAGAATCTTTCTCTTTACTTCCATCAATTGTCTCATCAGTCCAGGCTGACTGCAAGGACAGTCCTTCAAGCCTTGGGGTTCATGGCATCTTGTATTCTGGTGCTTCCCAATGCCAAACTGCATATGAGGAAGCTACAATGGTATCTCAAAATGTATGGACACAGCACTGCCAAGATATGGACACTGTCATTCAGATAATACCTTGCATTCAAAAGGAATTTTTGTGGTGGGCTCAGGAATGTCACCTAAACAAGGGACTCTCTGTGACCCGGCCAGAGGCGAGTCAGATTCTAACGACAGATGCCTCAGACAAAGCTTGGGAGCTCATCTAAATGGAAAGTGGATACAAGACACGTGGCCTGCCAGACTTCTACATCTACATATCAACCTGAAGGAGATGTTAGCAGTCCAATTTGCATTAATAGCTTTCAAGGATTTACTTCTTCCAGGGCAGGTGTTGATTCTAACAGACAACACAACTGTCATGTGGTACATCAACAAGCAAGGGGGAACACATTCTTATCCTCTGTGCAGACAAGCAATGATTTTGTGGGAGACTGCTCTCAGTTTAAAGCTAAATCTACAGGCAAGGTTTCTGCCGGAGCACAGAACTCCTTAGCAGATGTGTTGAGCAGACAAATTATGGATCCCCACGAGTGGAAATTGGATCCTCATGTATTTCAGAAATTGACAGTGTCATGGGGAACTCCAGACATAGATCTGTTCGCTTCTCCACTAAACTACCAGCTGCCAAAGTTTTGCACAAAAACTTTTCATCCCACAGCTTGGAAAGTGGATGCTCTTTCATTCAATTGGAGCAATCTTCATGTGTATGCCTTTCCACCTCTGCCTCTCCTCCCAAAGGTACTTCTGAAGGTCAGACAGGACAAGCCAAAGATGATTTTAATAGCTCCAGATTGGCCTCGACAGCATTGGTACCCACTACTGAGAAGTCTGGCAGGAGCCTCCATGGCCTTTACCTTGATTCCACACCTGCTGTCTCAGGAGAACAGTCATTTACTCAATGTCAAACTTCACTCTCTTCACCTGACAGCCTGGCATATTCTGTTTTAAACCCTGGAGGGTTTCAGCTTCCACAGCAAGTTTTGAATGTTATTTTGGAGGCCAGAAGGCCTAGTACAAGGAAAGTGTACGCAGATAAATGGAAGAGATTTTTATTTTGGAGTGCAGCAAAAGCATTTGATGTTTCTAAGCCTAATTTAAGTGTGGCTCTTCAATATCTTACTGAGTTACTGGACAAAGGTTTGTCCTTCTCTTCTATTAAGATTCATGCTGCAGCAATTTCTGCTCACTATGATTGTGACCCACCATTGTTTTCTCATCCTTTGTTTAAGCAATTCCTTAGAGGGGCAAAGAATATAAGACCCCCACGGAGAGCTCCTACTCCTGCTTGGGATCTCAATTTTGTGTTGGAGAAACTCACTCTACAAACTTTTGAGCCTGCAGCTAGTGCTGAGTTGAAATATTTATCATGGAAGACTGCTTTTTTGTTGGCCATTACCTCTGCGAGAAGGGTTTCTGAATTACAGGCCCTTATGGCAGTTGAGCCTTTCTTAATTTTCCATAAGGATAGGGTATCTTTGCGTACTAATCCTTCCTTTTTGCCTAAAGTGGTTTCTAGTGTGGCTTTAAACCAAACTATTCATTTGCCTACCTTTTATGCAAACCCCCAAAATAAAGGGGAAAAGATTTTGCACACTTTGGATATACACAGGCAGTTGCGATATTATTTGAGCAGAACTAAAGGGTTCAGGCAGTCTCAGCAGTTATTTGTTTCTTTTGCTTTGAGTTCTCAGGGCAAGCCTGTGTCAAAACAAACTATTTCTAAGTGGATTGGGTTGTGCATTGCTTTCTGTTATTCCCATCATGGCAAGGAGGTTCCAGCTGGGATTAGGCCTCATTCCACTAGGGCTACTGCCACTTCAACAGCTTTTTAAGGGGTGGCAACTAAAGATATCTTGGAGGCAGCTACTTGGAGTTCAGTGCATACTTTCTCTAAGCATTATCACCTTCCACTTTACTCTAAATCTAGGGCTGGTTTTGCCACTGCTATTTTACAGGGCATTTTGGCAGCTCCTGCTTCTTTATAGTTGTGCCATCCTCCTTACCTCTGCTTTGGGATTCTACCCAAGTGTAAGGACTGCAGCAATGTGAGATGTAGAACATAGTACAGTTTTGTACCTACCATAAATGTAGATGTACGAAGATCCACATTGCTGCAGTCCAATTTACCCTCGCTCCTTCGGCTCTGTAGTTAGAGGCGGTTGTGTGGGTTGGATTGTAAATATTGTGTATATTGTATATATTGTACATATTATTAGTGCTAGGGTGGTTGGTTGGTTGTTTGTTGTCTTTGTGTTTTGACCTTTCTTGTTAGGGTCTTCTGACATCTGGGGCAAGAAAAGACTGAGGATATGACGTCGGTCATGCGCATTTGTACCCTGACGTCCTGATGTCAGTCTAATGCGCCTTGACCGACGTCAGCCTTATACTTTGATATTCGGGCCGACCGAGGACAGCGGACTACCCAAGTGTAAGGACTGCAGCAATGTGGATCTTCGAACATCTACATTTATGGTAGGTACAAAACTGTACTTTTCCATATCCTTTCCTGAATGAGGTTTTATGCTTTGGATAATGTGTTTTGTTTTTGTATTCATCCAAGTCTCTATTAATTTTTCCAATTTTCCTATCTTGCACCTCCTTACACTTCAATTCAACATTTTTAAATGCATTTTGGTACTTAACTCTCTCTGTCTCTACAGTATACATCAAATCATTTAAAATAGATTTATTAATGTTGTCTATATCTAAATGTAACTTTTCCATCAATATCTCATTGTTCTTAATAATAGCTTTCATAATACCAAACCCACAATTATCAAAAATGGAGGTAAGTTCATTAAAAAATTCTGTCCCCTCAAAAACATTATTGGGGTATTTGCAAACTCTCAAGCCTTTTGGGACAATTTTCAAAGATAAACAGTGTCTAAGATAAGCATTGTCCATGTCCAAAGTCTTATATTTAAACAGAAAAATGTCCAGGTCATTGAGTTTAGTGGTATAAGTGGCATTATATTTAACATTGACTTGATCCTGGTTAAAATCATATTTAACATTTAAAATGTCAGATACCAACCGCTGGGTAGCTGAATTGTTTGATTGTTTGTCCACTGGTCATTGAATTTGTTGTCTCTGAGTCTTCGGTCTAGTTACCACGACCTAAGCATCGTTAGCGTTGTCCAAAGTGATATGGGGAAATCCGTCTAGACTGTTTTCGCAACTCTCACTCTCATGTAAAACTGCATTGTCTTGTTTGGAAGTACCCAAAGCGTCCTTTGGCATTACGCCACTTTGCTGCATTGCTTCTTGGTTCCTTGACACTTGGATCGACGAAACAAGTGTAACCATGGATTGGCTAGTGGGCGTAAGCAGTCCAACCAACTGCATAAGTTGCCCAATCAATTTTCGTAACTCTCCTGTCTCCAAACTCCTGGAACCGTGATCTGCGCTCGGTGGTAGCTCCATTGTAAAACTAGTAAGATAAAGTTGAGGACTTATTACTACCTTCAGTAAACATTCAGCACTTATAAGAAAGATAATTACTAGAGAGTGGAATAGTTTTTCAAAAATATCGGATTTGGAATATATTTTTGACAATGAATTAACTTACACTTACCGAAAGGGAAGAAGCATTAAAAACATACTAGAAAATGGCTCTAACACCAATGTAATGAACAAGAATAACAAAGTGAAGAAAGGGTTATTTAAATGTGGTAAGTGCAGTTACTGCACATATTTAATGTGTGGAAACTGTGTTTTCTTAGAAGCAAGGTGTAAGACACTTTATTTAAACACCTTTGCCAATTGTGATACTAAAGGCATCATATATATTGCTATTTGTAAGAAATGTTCTTCATTTTATATTGGGAAAAGTGAAAGGAGGCTCAGGCAAAGAATTTACGAGCACCTTTATGATGTTAGAGTTAAAAATGAGAAAAATTCATTGTGTAAGCATTCTATAAAATGTGGTACTCCGGGTTATCAGTTTTTTGTATTGGAAGTGGTTCCCACTAATCCTATGGGGGGGGGGGGGTATGTGGGAAACTCTCATTGAATACAGGGAGTTGTACTGGCAATTATTTCTAGATGCAAGTAGAAACTTTGGGCTTAATGATATGGTGTCCTTGGCACCAGTACTAAAACTAAGAGCTGCAAAGCTTTAATATCACATACATTTTTTTTAAAAACATGCATTTTTTAAATCATATCAAGACTGGGTTATTACATCACTAGGAATTTAATTTCAGACATCTGATGTTTTTAATTTCATACTTTTATGAGGTTTTAATGAGATTTTACATACGTTTTTAAAAGGTTGCTTGTGTTTTAGCAAACACCACTAGATGGTGCTATTTACTAGATTTTAATGTGCAATACACCATGTATTTTATATACGATTTATATTCAATCATTTTAGAAATTGGTTCTAAACATTTTTTGTACAAATGTTATTGAGTGAATTGAAGATTAGTTGTTGAACAAAAATGGTACATTCAAGTATTCTGTTCTATCAATTTTTTAGTATTGTATAACACGCACAAGCACTTTTTAAATACACTAATTAAGTAGCTTGGGCTATGATTGGGTAATTTGAATATTACGTGGATTGAAATGTATATAAAAACACATGATTTTATTGATGGCTGTTATTACTGAAGAAGTTGTGGACGAAAACGTGTGGTTTGTGTACGTTATTTTTGGCATTCATCTGTTGGCGTTTTGAGAAGCATTAAACTGTCGATCCTTATCACCTGAATCGGATTTATTTGTGCTTGGTGACTGTGGAGGTCTATTTTGGTTATTAGTTTACTTTTCCACCACTTGCTCAACTTTATCTTACTAGTTTTACAATGGAGCTACCACCGAGCGCAGATCACGGTTCCAGGAGTTCGGAGACAGGAGAGTTACGAAAATTGATTGGGCAACTTACGCAGTTGGTTGGACTGCTTACGCCCATTAGCCAATCCATGGTTACGCTTGTTTCGTCGATCCAAGTGCCAGGGAATCAGGAAGCAATGCAGCAAAATGGCGTAACACCAAAGGACGCTTTGGGTACTTCCAAACAAGACAATGCAGTTTTACATGAGAGTGAGAGTTGCGATAACAGTCTAGACGGATTTCCCCATATCACTTTGGACAACGCTAACGATGCTGAGGTCATGGTAACTAGACCGAAGACTCAGAGACAACAAATTCAACGACCAGTGGACAAACAATCAAACAATTCAGCTACCCAGCGGTTGGTATCTGACATTTTAAATGTTAAATATGATTTTAACCAGGATCAAGTCAATGTTAAATATAATGCCACTTATACCACTAAACTCAATGACCTGGACTTTTTTCTGTTTAAATATAAGACTTTGGACATGGACAGTGCTTATCTTAGACACTGTTTATCTTTGAAAATTGTCCCAAAAGGCTTGAGAGTTTGCAAATACCCCAATAATGTTTTTGAGGGGACAGAATTTTTTAATGAACTTACCTCCATTTTTGATAATTGTGGGTTTGGTATTATGAAAGCTATTATTAAGAACAATGAGATATTGATGGAAAAGTTACATTTAGATATAGACAACATTAATAAAGGTATTTTAAATGATTTGATGTATACTGTAGAGACAGAGAGAGTTAAGTACCAAAATTTATTTAAAAATGTTGAATTGAAGTGTAAGGAGGTGCAAGATAGGAAAATTGGAAAAATTAATAAGAGACTTGGATGAATACAAAAACAAAACACATTATCCAAAGCCTAAAACCTCATTCAGGAAAGGATATGGAAACTGGGCTAGGGAACAAACTCACGATGTAGGGTGGGAAGAAGGTGAGAACAGTGAACAAATTGAACAGGCCACAGAGAATGAGGAATACCCCCCGCTCAGAAGATCAGAGAGGTTAATGAACCAAGAAAAGGTAGTTTATAATTCAAAAAACTACTTGGGCAGGGGGGCGAGGTCATTTGTGAGAAAGGGACAGGTCTGGAATTAAATGATGGTATTGTTAACACTATGTATACATGGACTTGTGATGGGTTCAATATTTTCAACTATTCAAATGTTCACATTGACAAAACTTGGTTCAATTTGTTTTCTAAAGGTTTTACTTTTATTCCCAGACAAAAAAACAGATATTTTCAGGCTTCTGGTAGATATTAAGCTTTTTATCAGGAAAAAGAATTTGGAATTGTTTTTCAAAGGGAAGATGGTGGATTTTGATTATCAGTGTTTAAAGCGAAAGAGTACATTTAATCCACCCACACACCCTCAGCTTAGAAACTTTGAATTAAAGGTGGAAAATGAAATTAGAACTCAATTGACAGGTAAACACACACACCCCAATTTAACACAAGTGGAAATGAATACTTTAAAAGACATTAGTAACAACTGGGGTTTGAGAGTAATGAAGTAATGAAACCTGACAAAGGTGGGGGAGTTGTGGTGATGGAAACAATTCAGTATGAAGGGAAGATGATGGACATCCTTAATGACACTGATAAGTATTCTAGAGTGTCCATCAATGAAGTCAATATAGCGTACAAAAAGATTCAAATTTTATTACATGACATGTTTTTGGAAGGTTCAATAGACAAGGACACATATAAATATTTAACAGTTGAGAAGCCCAAAGTACCTTGCATCTTTGGCATTCCCAAGGTGCACAAAGACAGTGTTGATCCACCCTTAAGAACAGTTGTGTCTGCTGAAGGTTCTATGACGGCACCTTTAGTCAAATTTGTGGACCAGAAGGTCAAAAATATTTTAGAAGGTAGTAATCATATCTTAAAGGACTCCTAGGACTTTCTCAGGAAAGTCAAGTCATCTTTATATTCTGAAAATCTTGCTTTTGGTACTATGAATGTTGTAGACTTATTTGGTTGTATCCCCCATGATTTGGGATTGTTTTGGTTTGAAGAAATGTTAATTGCTAGTAAGACATTGACACACAGTGATTTCAGGAACACTTTGACTTTGATGGAAGTTGTGTTAAAAAATAACTACATTTATTTCCAAGGGGAGTATTACAAGCAGGAAAAAGGTGTTGCCATGGGGGGGGGCACATTGTGCCCCAACTTATGCTAATATCATCATGGCATATTGGGAAGAAAAATTTCTACTCAATTCTCCCTTTTGCAACAAATGGGTTTTGTACACCAGATTTCTTGATGACCTGTGTTTTTTCTGGAAGGGCAACCAAGAAGAATTTGTTAACCTTTTGAGTTATGTCAACAACACTACTAGTTTCTTAAAGTTTACAAAAAATGTTGACCTTCATGAACTGAGATACTTGGATGTTTGTATTGGTAAAGATAATGGTAATTTTGCATCACGTATACACAGAAAGGAAACTTTTTCCAATTCTTATTTGCATTACACCAGTTGCCATCCCCCACATCAAAAGAAGGGTGTAGTGAAAGGGCAGCTTGTGCATTTCAGCAGAATGACATCCGACAATGAAGTGTTTTTAGATGAGGTCAATTATTTGAGAGAGTTATTTACCAGGAGAGGGTATTCACAAGAATTTTTTAACAATATTTTTGAAGAAGTGAACATCAAAAGGGATGACAAGTTTGCCCCTATTTTGGGTAAAGGTGTGACTTTTGAGTCAAATAAGCAACACAATGTACATACTGGTGAGCACAGTGCAGGACTTATTACTACCTTCAGTGAACATTCAGCACTTATAAGAAAGATATTTACTAGAGAGTGGAATCGTTTTTCAGAAATATTGGATTTGGAATATATTTTTGACAATGAATTAACTTACACTTACCGAAAGGGAAGAAGCATTAAAAATATACTAGAAAATGGCTCTAACGCCAATGTAATGAACAAGAATAACAAAGTGAAGAAAGGGTTATTTAAATGTGGTAAGTGCAGTTACTGCACATATTTAATGTGTGGAAACTCTGTTTTCTTACAAGCAAGGTGTAAGGCACTTTATTTAAACACCTTTGCCAATTGTGATACTAAAGGCATCATATATATTGCTATTTGTAAGAAATGTTCTTCATTTTATATTGGGAAAAGTGAAAGGAGGCTCAGGCAAAGAATTTACGAGCACCTTTATGATGTTAGAGTTAAAAATGAGAAAAATTCATTGTGTAAGCATTCTATAAAATGTGGTACTCCGGGTTATCAATTTTTTGTACTGGAAGTGGTTCCCACTAATCCTAGGGGGGGTATGTGGGAAACTCTCATTGAATACAGGGAGTTGTACTGGCAATTATTTCTAGATGTAAGTAGAAACTTTGGGCTTAATGATATGGTGTCCTTGGCACCAGTACTGAAACTAAGAGCTGCAAAGCTTTAATATCACATACATTTTTTAAAAAACATGCATTTTTTAAATCATATCAAGACTGGGTTATTACATCACTAGGAATTTAATTTCAGACATCTGATGTTTTTAATTTCATACTTTTATGAGGTTTTAATGAGATTTTACATACGTTTTTAAAAGGTTGCTTGTGTTTTAGCAAACACCACTAGATGGTGCTATTTACTAGATTTTAATGTGCAATACACCATGTATTTTATATACGATTTATATTCAATCATTTTAGAAATTGGTTCTAAACATTTTTTGTACAAATGTTATTGAGTGAATTGAAGATTAGTTGTTGAACAAAAATGGTACATTCAAGTATTCTATTCTATCAATTTTTTAGTATTGTATAACACGCACAAGCACTTTTTAAATACACTAATTAAGTAGCTTGGGCTATGATTGGGTAATTTGAATATTACGTGGGTTGAAATGTATATAAAAACACATGATTTTATTGATGGCTGTTATTACTGAAAAAGTTGTGGACGAAAACGTGTGGTTTGTGTACGTTATTTTTGGCATTCATCTGTTGGCGTTTTGAGAAGCATTAAACTGTCGATCCTTATCACCTGAATCAGATTTATTTGTGCTTGGTGACTGTGGAGGTCTATTTTGGTTATTTTGTCAAATGCCTGGGCCAGATCAAGGTCAGCAGTGTGAACCATTTTTCCCTCATCCATTGCTTTGGTTAGCTTCTCAAAGAAGTCCACCAGGTTGGGTAGGAATGAACTGTCCTTGATGAAACCAGACTTGGTTGGGTCTAGTGTCTGGAGGTTTACTATATCAGTGCTGATCATTTCCATAATAATTCTTTCCATGATTTTACATATAAGAGTAGTGAAACTTATGGGTCTGTAGTTTCCAGGGTCTACAGATGGCCCATCTTAGTGCAGAGGGATGACTATTGCTGTTCTCCATTCATGAGGCATGAAGCCTGTTTGGAGGCTTATAGTTAAATAGCAATTCCAGAGGGCATGATAGGTCATGTTTCATGCTATTTAGAAATTCTCTTGGGATATTGTCTGGGCTCATTGCTGCAGTGTTCTTGGTCTTAGAGCAATAAAGATCTGCTGTCTAGTGAGAGTAGAAGGTATTATATTTGATGGTATTACCTGAGGGAAAGTTGAAGGGCAGAGGGGGATAAAGTTGGAGCTTAATTTATCAGCCAGGTGGTTTGCTACATCTTCTGGCTCAGTATAGGTGGCACCATTTACAATGAGCTCTGCACACAACTGTGTATTTTCTTTGAGTTTGTGGATAAAGCTAAGAATGCTCTGTGGTTGGTCTTGGCCTGGGAGGCTAAACTTACCTCAAATTTGGCTCTGGTAGACTATTTGTCCTTTGAGTTGTTTGTTTAGTTTGATGAGAGTGCTTTTATACTGCTGGGTGCTGCACCTCCTAATTTTTACCATGATTTTCTTACTTCTGTTATAGAGCCTGTTGATTTTGTGATTCCACCAAGGTGGCTTATTTTTTTAATTAGTTCTGTACTTCTTCCTGGTTGGGTACAGCTGCCTCTGTACAGCTACTAACATGCTTGTTCAGGGTTTCTGTGAACATTTCTAAATAAGCAGCAGTGTTCTCGGGGTTTATGGGGGCTTAAAATTGTGCCTGGTTATCACTTAGCGCAGGAGGTTAACCTTAGAGTAGTTCCTGAGTATTCTGGTTTTAGCTGGGAGTTCAGGTGTTATTTTTACTTCAAAGGAGGCCGTTTTGTGGTCTGACCTTATCAGGGAAGACATTACAGTAGGCAGTGTGCAGCACTCTCCCATATTAGTGAGGACCAAATCCAGTATGATTGCACCCCTGGTTAGTATACTGACTATCTGTTCCAAGGAGTTTGTGTTTACAAAATCCAGGAGTCTCTGTGCCTAAACATTTGGTGTCTTATAGGATTCCCAGTTAATAGTGAGGTAATAAATTCACCCATGAGTATGTCATTGGTTTGGCTGGTTTGTGTTTCTAATAAGTTTAAATACATGGTATGGGTTCTCTGGGTCACAGATGGGGACCTATAACTTGCAAGGAAGTGGTATTGGACTTTACCTGTGGTGATTTGAACATGGAGCAGCTCAAGTGCTTTGTCATGTTTGACCAGCCTTGAAGTATATTTATTTTTGATGTAAATAGAGAAATTTCTTCCTTTAGTCCCTGCCTGTGAAGTAGCTGGTCTAAATGTATGGAAGGCATTATAACCCTGCACTGTTGGTGTGCTCTCTGTGGCTTTAAACCATGTCTCAGTGACAACACAGACATCAGCATTCTCTAGGGTAAAGAGAGTTTCTAGGGAGTGGAGTTTTTTGTTTAGACTCCTAGCACTGAGCAGTAATACCTTTAGATTTTATTTATTTATTTATTTATTTTTATGCTATGTCAGATGTACTTTCAGCATGGCATTGCCTAAAAAAGGCACTATTGGGGAAGACCATGTTTTAGCTAATATTCAAAAACCTAGAGGGGAGAGGTGCAGACCATCCCTGGCAAAGCAGCTTGGTCTGTTGACCATCTCCTTCCATGCTAACAAATATTGCACCCCCTTAGACTGACACCAGAACTTATGCCAATTATTAAATTCAATAATCTTTTGTTGTTATTTTGGCACCTTCCTTGGAGAAGGTAAAACTCTGCTCAGTGCTAGGCTCATAGCCTGAGGCGCATATTCTGAGGGCTCCATAATGTCTCTCTTCATTTAGTTTAGGGAGATACATCTCAGGTCATTTACTCCCACATGGACTATGATTAAGTCATATTGGTACTTGTGATCCAATGACCGGAGTGCATGTGTAATGTGATGGATCCTAGCCCTTGATAAACAACTGACTGTGACTCTCCTTACTCAGCCTGATGACAGGGACATCAGTGTGGCTCACAGTGGTGTCTCCCATAATCTCCAATGACTAGAATGTTAGATTGTGTGGTGGCTTGCCTCATGTCCTTCGAAGTAGAGGCTCCATGAGATAGCTGTATGTGTTGATGTGGGTGTTGTTTTGGAAGAGTGCATTTGGGGCTGCTGAGGGTATTTGTTATGTGTACTTCATCTAAAAGATCTTTGAGGTTTAGGAAGTTAAAGTGCCTCCGCATATGTGGGTCAATATGTCTATTTTGAATTGTGTGTGATGAGTGCAGCATGTGCAATACTGGCATCCTTACTGACATTAGGAGTACTTTTAAGTGAGAGCTTTGCCTCCAGTGACATTGTGTAAATACATCTGTCACATACCATATCTCTTATTCTTCAAGAATTTTTATTAAACCAGTCAAGAGAGAATGCCACATGATATACTAATTCTGTTAGGGCTAATGGCCAGCTAAAGCCAAGTACATAAACTTTTTTTTTGCATATACCCACATGCGTGATCAATTCTTTACTTGACAAAGATAGTCTTTTCCCAAAACATTATGTGCTGCGTTTTATGATAATACATAAGACATGGCACCATTTGATTCAGAATGTGATATACTGAAATATGGTAATAAAAACCATGGCACCACTTAATCAGAATGTGATATACTGATGTATGATAATACATAAAACATGGTACCACTTGATTCAGACTGTGATATTGTGATATATGTTGTTCTTTCAGCTTTTCCCAGTTAGGGGTCTCCACAGCAGTACTCTTGTCTGCTAATTATTGGCAGTAGATTTTTATAGAACTGATGTGCTAGCTCGATGCCCAACCTTCAACAAAGGCATGCCCATTCAAGCATATCTTTTGAAGGCCACTCGACTGTGGGGAGGGCATGCAGACTCCACAAGAAGGTGCTCCAGCTGAGAATTGAATGGGAGAACCTCTTCCTGTGAGGTGGCAATGCTACTACTGCACCACTGTGGCTTCGATATTGTGATATATGATAATACATAAAACATGGCACCTCTTCAGAATGTGATATACTGATATATGATCATAAAACATGATACCACTTGATTCAGAATGTGATATACCTATAAATGATAATACGTAAAACATGACACTACGTGATTCGAATGTGATATAGTGATAAATGATACTACATAAAACATGGCACCATGTGATTCAGAATGTGATATACTTTATATATGATACATAAAACATGGCACCACTTGACTCAAAATGTGATATATGATAATACATAAACCAAGAATGTGATATAGTGATATATGATAATACATAAAACAAGGCACTGCTTTTTTCAGAATGTGGTAGGTTGATATATGATCATACATAAAACATGGCACTGCTTGATTCAGAATGTGATATATCATATATAAAATAAGGCACCATGTGATATACTGATATATGATACTACATAAAACATGACACCATTTGATTCAGAATGTGATATAGTAATATATGATACTGCCTAAAAGATGCCACCACTTATTCAGAATGTGATATATATAATACATAAAACATCACCACTTCTTTCAGAATGTCCTATGCTGATATATGATAAAACATAAATCATGGCACTATGTAATACAGAATGTAAAATACTGATATACTACATAAAACATGGCACCACTTGACACAGAATGTGATATACTGATATATGAAAATACATAAAACATGGTACTACTTGATTCAGAATGTGATATTGTGATAAATAATACATAAAGAATGACATCACTTTATTCTTAATGTTATACACTGATAAATGATAATACATAAAAAATGGCACCTCTTGATTCAGAATGTGATGTACTGATATATGATACTGCATGAAACCTGGCAGCACTTGATTCAGAATGTGATATACTGATATATAATAAAACATGGCACCATTTGATTCAGAATGTGATGTAGTGATATATGATAATACATAAAACATGGCACCATGTGATTCGAATGTGATATATGATAATACATAAAACATGGTACCACTTGATTCAGAATTTGATATACTGATATATGATAATACATGGCAAAACTTGATTCAGAATGTGATATAGTGATATATGATAATACATAAAACATTGCACGACTTGATTCAGAATGTGATATATAATAATAAATACAACATGGCACCACTTGATTCAGAATGTGATATAGTAATATATGTTAATACATAAAACATGGCACCATTTGATTCATAATGAGATATACAATATGTAAAACATAGCACCACTTGATTCAGAATGTGATATTCTGATATTTGATAATACATAAAACATGACACCATGTGATCCAGAATGTGATATGTTGATATATGATAATATGTAAAACATGGCACCACTTGATTCAGAATATGATATACTGAAATATGATAATACATAAAACATGGCACCACTTGATTCAGAATGTGGTATACTGATATATGATAATAGATAAAAGATGGCACCACTTGATTCAGAATGTGATATAGTAATATATGATAATACATAAAACATGGCACTGCTTGATTCATAATGTAAAATTCTGATATATGATGCAACATAAAGCATGGCACCACTTGATTCAGAATGTAATATAGGTTCATAGGTTTATACTAGGCTAACTGCCCTAGGGCATTTATAAGCCTAGCCCAAAGTTATGTGGCTTACGCCGCCCCTTATGTTAGAAATACTGTGCCCATTAGTTTGTTTTGCCTCTGTCCAGTAGTGACACAGAGATGATTCCCGGGGTAAACCTATGATCTCCCATCCACCGGTCAAGATTTCTCTTGAACAGAGCCAGCGAGGTGCTCTGCCTCACATGGACCGGGATTTTATTCCACAGCATGGGGAATCTTTGGGTGATAAATCTATCCCTCCAGCATGTCCTATTTATATCCATGCTAAGGTTTAAGTCTCTTGCTCTAGTGGTTTTGGTGGATTTGGTTTTTTTGAGGTGGAGCATGTCCATTAATTCCGGGTTGGTCATGGCCTTGTATGTCAGGCACAGGTCACCTCTGAGCAGATGGTATGCAACTGAATAGAGTTGGAGTTTCTTCAGTCTGGCAGCATATGACAGGTTTTGGAGTCCCTTTATCCTTTTGGTGAGGAACTTTTGGGGTCTCTCCAATTGCTGCAGGTGTTGGGTGAGATACATCCCGAATGGGGCATTTTACTCGATCATTGGTCTGATAAGTGAAGAGTACAGGGAAACAATGACCTCACTTGATCTGGATGTCAAGCCCTTCATGATCAGGTGGGCAATGTAGAAGGTCTTTCGAACCACTTTAGCAACGTGAGTGTCAAACGAGAGGCCACTGTCAACCTGGGTCCCCAGGTCCCTAATAACCTCTTCTGTGCATAGTGGGTTGCCACCTATATGGTAGCTTGGGGTTACCTTGTTTTTCCCGAAGGGTATGACTATACACTTTTTTGCGTTTAACCCCTCTGAAGGATGTCTGCGTCCGATGTACTATCCACTATGGCACCCAGTTTGCAGTCATCCACAAACTTTGTCAGCCATAGTCCTCCTTTGTTTGCCTGTACTTCTGAGAAGTAGATGCTGAACAATAGGGGGCCAAGGACTGAGCCCTGTGGGACTCCACTTGTAACCGGCTTGGAGTCTGACATGGCTCCAGCAACTCTAACCCTGTGGGTTCTGTCCTTTAGCCAGTTTGCAACCCATCTTGTGACATATGGGTTTACATTTAAGCTGGTAAGTTTCTCTATAATACCCGAGTGGGGTATTGTGTCGAAAGCTTTTGCAAGGTCAAGGTAGGCTGTATGGACTGCCTTTCCCTCATCAATGGCCTTGGTGACTGTTTCGAAGAAGTCGACCAAGTTGGTGAACCTGGGAATACTGAGGCAATGTTACAATTGCCTCATGTACACAGGCAACCCTCTCCTTCTCCCACAAAACACAAATACATGCGAGAGATGCAACTATACGGCCAAACTGGAGGCTGAGCTCTCTCAACACAGGACTGGCAAGACCAGTCAGGAGGAGAAGGTTACCACACACACTATAGACCCAGTCTCACATAGCACCATTACAACCTCAAATCATACACATAAACACACAAAGACATACTCGGAGGCTCTGATCAAAAATCTACCAAAACAGCAGAGGCCACCAAAGCAGACACCCAAACAACCACCACCTCAGAACACAACACCTGCAACACATAGACCTCACAGTCAGAGTGTCAAACAGTCACAGCCCTTAAGGCCAAACACAATGCCAGACACACTAGTCATTGGTGACTCCATAGTCAGACACACTGGCGTCCGCTCACCAGACTGAGTAAGGAGAAGGTCACAGTAAGCTGCCTGTCGGGCGCTAGAATCCGCCACATAACGCAAGCACTCAGGTCTCTCAACAGCAAGTACAAATATGACTCAGTCATTGTCCACGCTGGTGTAAACGACCTGAGACGTACCTCCTTGGACTACATGAAAAGAGACATCGAGGAGCTCTCTGATTATGTAGCCCAGGCAGGTATGACCCTGACCTTGAGCAGTATCCTACCTTCACCAAGAGTGATGCCACAATACAGAGATAAGATGATCAGCTTTAACAATTGGCTTAAACACTGGTGTCATTCAAAGGGGATCCAGTATCTGTCTGCCTGGGATGACATGCTGGACAAGCCACGCTGCTTCACAAGGGATGGCTTGCACCTGTCACCCCTGGGATTCCGGATATTGGCAAAGGCTCTTGCCACCCCCATAGTGCCTTTTTTAGGCAAGGCTCAATTTCTAAACCTACCACCCTAGAACACACAAAAGGAAAAAACTAAGGGTAATGCTGCTCAATGCCAGAAGTCTAAATCTCAAAATGCACACTCGAGGCCCTTCTCAGTATGGAGAACATCGATGTCTGTGCTGTGACAGAAACCTGGTTCAAGGCTCCTGAGAGCACCCCAGCGCTATCAGGTTTTACCTCATATCATGCGTTCCGGCCCCAAAATCCGGACAATACAAAGAAAGGAGGGGGGTTATCCATATTCATCAAGGACACCCACACCTCAAGACTGGTGGCAACGCACGATGCATCGGAGACCATCCAGGTGCAATTAACCATAGGCAAGACTGCTCTGCAAATTGTAGCATGTTACAGGCCACCCTCACAAACTCAGGAACCTCACATGGCCTTCCTGAAAACACTAGAGGGGATAAATGTTTCACCAAACACCATCATACTAGGTGACTTCAATTACCCAAATATAGACTGGGAACACTATTCAAGCCCAAACACCCTAGCCCAAAAGTTCCTGGAATTCATAAACTCAAATGCCATGGAACAACTAGCCACCATCCCCACAAGAGGAGATAACATACTTGATCTCATCATCACGAACATGGGAGCACAATGTTCAACACCGAAGTATACCCTCACTGGTGAGATCAGATCACAAACTAATCTCGCTGGAGGTCCTCATCCCACCCCACCTGAAATAAAAAGACCACAGTAAAGAACTTCTCAAAAGCCGACTTCACACTTCTAAAGACTAGTGTGGTCTCCTTTAAGGCCCCGAGCCGGCAGAAAACAGTACTCAAGCCGCTGAATCACTTACAAACACCTTCTACCAGCACCTGCAGGACTGCATGAATAAGGCAATCCAAAACAAAACAAAGACTCTTAGTACCAAAGGCAAGCGTCCAGTCTGGTGGACCCCAGCCATAAACAAACTCTACAATAAAAGGAGGAAGCTACTACAAGATAGAGCAAAATCCTTAAAAGGTAAGACACCCTTGATCACTATAAGTAAAAAACTAAGAGCTCTCATAAAATCATCCAAAGCAAATTTCGAGAGAAAAATAGCTAAAGACTCAAAAGACAATCATAAGGCCTTCTTTAGCTATGTTAGAAACCTAGGAGGAAACTCCCAGATATGCTCAGAACTAGTTCAAAATGATGTGAAGATTACTGATCCTACAGACATTGCCAACATACTGGCTGACAGGTTCAGTGCAAACTTCTCCCCTCCCCAAAAGGAGAGATATCTATACCAAACGATTGCAGCCCCCAAACATCTCCAGCCCAAGTGAGAACTGCTCTCTCCAAAGCAAAAACACAGCATCCATGGGACCTGATGGTGTCTCCAGCTGTGTGCTCCACGAACTCAATGAGGAATTAAACCCACAGCTAGGACAGCTGTTTAATGAAAGTCTTACCTCTGGATACGTACCAAGGGAGTGGCGCACTGCAACTGTGGTCCCACTTCACAAAGGCGGTGCCTCCACCGACCCTGGAAATCACCGCCCATTAGCTTGACAAGCCTTATCTGCAAAGCCATGGAGAGGATCATAATGGACCTCATAAATAAAGACATAGGGAATTTGCAGACTTTGGATCCAACCCAGTTTGGCTTTGTCAAAGGCAGATCATGCCTTTTAAACTTGGTTGACTTCGAAACAGTCACCAAAGCCATTGACGAGGGAAAGGCAGTCCATACAGCCTACCTCGATCTGGCTAAGGCCTTCGATACAATACCCCACTCGGGTATCATTGAAAAACTCATCAGCTTAAATGTTAACCCATACATCACAAGATGGGTTGCAAACTGGCTGAGTGACAGAACCCACAGGGTCAGAATTGCTGGCGCCATGTCAGACTCAAAGCCTGTCACAAGTGGTGTCCCACAGGGCTCAGTCCTGGGCCCACTCTTGTTTGGCATCTACTTTCCAGTACAAGCAAACACAGGAGGGTTATGGCTGATAAAGTTTGCAGATGACTGCAAACTGGGCCATAGTAGAAAACACATCTGACACAGATATCCTTCAGAAGGGTCTCACAGAAACGGATAACTGGTGCCAGAGCCACGGCCTGAAGTTAAATGCCAAAAAATGCATAGTCATACCCTTTGGGAAAAACAAGGTTACCCTAGCTACCAAATAGGTGGCAATCCACTGAGTACAGAAGAAGTTATCAGGGACTTGGGGACCCAGGTTGATAGTAGTCTGTCATTCGACACCCATGTAGCTAAAGTAGTTAGGAAGACCTTCTACATTGCCCACCTTATCATGAAGGGATTCTCATCTAGATCAAGGGAGGTCATAGTCTCCCTTTACTCATCACTCATCAGACCAATGATTGAGTACAATGCCCCATTCGGGATGTATCTGACCCGACACTTGCAGCAGCTGGAGAGGCCACAAAAATTCCTCACCAAAAGGATAACGGGTCTCAAAAATCTGTCCTATGCTGCCCGACTGAAAGAACTCCAGCTCTATTCAGTCGCCACCGCTTGCTCAGAGGTGACCTTTGCCTAACATACAAGGCCATGTCAAACCCAGATTTGATGAATATGCTTCACCTCAAAAAATCTAGATCCATCAGAGCCACAAGGGCGGGAGACTTAAACCTCGACACGGCTATTAATAGGACGTGCTGGAGGGATAGATTCATCACCCAAAGACTCCCTATGCTGTGGAACAAAATCCCGGTACATGTGAGGCAGAGCACCTCGCTGGCCTTGTTCAAGAGAAATCTTGACCAATGGATGGGAGATCGCAGATATACCCCAGGGATTACCTCAGTGTCACTGCTCGACAGAGGCACAGCAAAATAATGGGTATAGTTCCCCATACTAAAGGGGTGGCGTAAGCCACAAAACGATGGGCTAGGCTTGTAAATGCCCTCGGGCAGATAGCCTAGTATGAACCTATGAACCTATAAGTTCAAAAGGCAAGATCTGCCCTTGACAAAGCCAAACTGGGTTGGGTCCAAGGTCTGCAAGTCCCCTATGTCCTTGTTTATGAGTTCCATTATGATCCTCTCCATAGCTTTGCAGACCAGGCTTGTTAAGCTTATGGGGCGGTAATTACCAGGGTCCGTAGAGGCACCGCTTTTGTGGAGTGGGACCACAGTTGCGTGCCACTCCTTGGGCACATATCCTGTGGTGAGGCTAAGATTAAACAGCTGCCTTATGCGGGTTTAGTTCTTCATTAAGTTCATGTAGCACACAGCCGGGACCCCATCCGGTCCCATTGATGCTGTGTTTTTAGCTTTAGAGAGCAGCTTTCACCTGCGCATTTGAGATGTCTGGGAGGCTACACTCAGTTGGGATAGTTATCTCTCCTTTGGGGGAGAGGGTGAAGTTTGCTGAACCTGTCTGCCAGTATGTTGGCAATGTCTGTGGGTTCAGTGATTTTTGTATCATTTTGGACTAATTCTGAGCATATCTGGGAGTTTCCACCCAGGTTTCTGACATAGCTGAAGAAGGCCTTATGATTGTCTTTTGAATCTATGGCAATTTTTCTCTCAAAGTTGGCCTTGGATGATTTTATGAGGGATCGTAGTTTCTTGCTAGTGCTGATCAAAGATGCCTTCCTTTTTGGGATTTTGCTCTATCATGTAATAGCTTTCTCCTCTTATTGTAAAGTTTGTTTATGGCTGGGGTCCACCAGACTGGACGTTTGCCCTTGGTGGAAAGAGTCTTGGTTTTATTTGGGATTGCCTGATCCATGCAGTCCTGAAGGTGTTCATAGAAGGCATTTGTAAGGGCTTCTGCAGCTTGGGTTGTGGTTTCCTTTGGCTCGGGGGCCTTGAAGGATACCACACCTGTCTTGAGTAGTGTGAAGTTTGCTTTAGAGTTCTTCACTGTGGTCTTTTTTGTTTGGGGTGGGGGCGGGATGTGGATTTCTAGTGAGATTAGTTTATGATCTGATCTCACCAATGAGGGATATACTTCCAGTGTGGAGCATTTTGTCCCCATGTTCATGATGATGAGATCTAGTATATTTTCTCCTCTTGTGGGGATGGTGACTAGTTGTTCCATGGCATTTGAATTTATGAACTCCAGGAACCTTTGGGCTAGAAAGTTTGGGCTTAAGTAATGTTCCCAGTCTATATTCGGGTAGTTGAAGTCACCCAATATGATGGTGTTTGGTGATACATTTATACCCTCCAGTGTTTTCAGGAAGGCTGTGTGGGTTTCCTGAGTTTGAGAGGGTGGCCTGTAGCATGCTATAAATTGTAGAGCAGTTTTGCCTATGGTTAATTGCACCTGGATGGTTTCCGATGCTTCGTACGTAGCCACCAACCTGGAGGTGTGGGTATCCTTGATGAATATGGATACACCCCCTCCTTTTGTGGTGTGGTCCGGGTTTTGGGGCCAGAACGCATGATATGAGATGAAACCTGATAGTGCCGGGGTGCTCTCAGGAGCCTTGAACCAGGTTTCAGTCACAGCACAGACATCGATGATGTCCTTCATGGATGCATCTGCAGTCATAACAACTGGGTTGTCCTGTCGTCAGGCAGCCCTTCAGTCGGCCGGATTCCAAAGTCCGGGTCCGGCTTCGGCTGATGTCGCACTTCACCCGACGTCATCTCTGTTGGTCTTCGGGTATAAAGGCATCAGCCAACGCCATTTTCCCCAGTCTTTCTTGCCGTGTGGCGCCCGAAGCAGAAGCTGTTCGCAAGTGCCGGTCGGTCGGATCCAGAGATTACTTCTACCGAATACTACTTCGAAGACTTCTAAAGCTAAGTACCCCGTTGGGGACTCTTTCTTGCCTCAGCCGATGTCAGAAAAAGTTAATAATTGTTTAACCTGTGGGAAACAAATACCTCATAAAGATTTCCACTCTTATTGTCTGCCTTGTTTAGGCCCAGCCCACGACGTAGCAGCCTGTTCGGCCTGTGCTTCTTTCAACCGACGAACGCTTAGGCGTCGGTCGGAGTTTGCTGAACAGTTTTTCGGTTCTGATTTTGCGTACATTATGCCGTCGGATTCTCCGACTACCCAATCTGCCAAAAAACGCAAAGATAAAGACCGACACTCGCGGTCCGCGGTTTCGGCTGAAACCATGGTTAAGCAAACATGAGTGTCTCGGTTTCGGCCGAAACCGAGAAAACTGATCAAAGTACAGTTGAACCTATCTCTGCAACTGAGGCCCCTGCTACCACTCTTGAATCGGCCTCAGAAATTTTATCCATTACGGTGGTTGCCACTGACTTATCAGACACCATTCCCTTGGATGTCTCTACCCCAGCACGTGGTGCTGCTAGGCCTCCAGCAGCCATGTCCATTAAGGCCTTCGCCAGGGCTAAAGCAGCCAAGACTACTAAAACAGTGCCTGTTAAACCCCCTACAACCAGGCCCTCCTCTAGTTCTCAAATGCTTACTCTGGCAGAAGATTTAATTTCATTAATTAGAGGATCTCAATCTCACCCAGACAGGGCCTCTCAGCCCCCAGAGAAGAGACCTAGGGCAGAGCCCCCTGAGCCAGTGTCATCTGATGATTCTGCCGATGAATCAGACATAACTGACCAGCCAGAGGCTCCTTTCTCCAATTTTGAAGACTCTGATGCTGAAGAATCCATTCCAGCTGCCTCCCCACCAGAAGAATTCTCCTTTGGGGAAACCTTACATGCCATGCGAGAGCAGTTCCAATGGCAGCAACAGGATTTTCAGACTCCAGAAAAGACTTAGGACCTTTCTGCACCTTCCACAGCACAGGCCCTTAGCTATACCTCCTGTTCTCTCTGTGGTGGATGATGCTTTCAATGATGTCTGCTCCGCACCAGATTCTTTACCTCCAGCCCCTGCCAAACCAGACAGATTTTACAGGGTGCCAGACACTCATCACCACCTTTACAAGGCCCCACTTGCAGACCCGAAACTATATCCCAGGGTCCCAAGGCAGTAGCGACCATAGCTAAAAACCCTATTCCTTCTGAAAGGGAAGCAAGGTCATTAGACAGATGGGGCAAAAGGTCTACACTTCAGCTACTCTCTCAGCTAGAGCTTTAAACTGTCAGTTTCACATGATACAATACCAAGAGTTTATGCTTGATCAGTTAACTAAAAACTAACCACTGATGAATCTCTTGATAAGAAATATGTATTAGAAATGGTAAATAACATACAACAGGTTAGTAACCATTCCTTAAAATGTGGCTATGATGCACTGGAGGCTTCATTTAGATCAGCCATGACTGGCACAGTGATAAGAAGGCATGCATGGCTAAAGGAGCAAGCTTTACCGGATCATGTTAAAGCTAAGTTGCTAGATGCTCCTATGGATAAGACAAGTTTGTTTGGTACACCTGCCCAGCAGGTTATGAAGAAAATGGAAGAAAAGGCAAAATCTGTTCAAACGGTTAAAGATTTCTTGCAGGTTCAACCCCAAGGTTTAGCAGGAACTGGCCTGCCAAAAATTGGTCCTTTCCTGACTCAACAAGATCTCAAAGGGGCAGGAATAGACGTTCCAGAGGCAGAAACCAACCCAAAGGAGGTGCCTACAGAGGACGACAGTGGCAAGGTAACAACAGAGGCACAGACACAACCACTGCCACTACATCAACACAACCACAGTGACTTAACCCTAAATCCGCCTACCAGGGAACAAATAGCAGCTCCTCTAGGCGGAAAGTTAACCTTATTTTCAAAGAACTGGCACTATATAACAAAAGACAAGTGGATTTTACAAACCATAGATCAAGGTTACCGGTTCCACTTCCACACTTTACCAGTCAAAAGAGGAATGCCAAATCTACCGCCAAAACAAAAAACAGAGGCTCTACAACAGATAAGGCAGTTAGCAAACATGAGAGCTGTGGAAAGAGTGCCAACAGCAGAGCAAGGAAAGGGGTTCTACTCCACACTATTCCTAGTTCCAAGAAAGGAAAAAAGTTGGAGACCAATTCTCGACCTGTCCACCTTAAATACATACATCATTGTCCCAAAATTCAAGATGCTGACCCTACAGCAACTTCTTCCATGCTGGGCAAGGAGTGTTGGCTGGTAACTCTAGATCTCAAGGAGGCATACCTGCACGTCCCCATTCGACCAATCTGCAGAAGATACCTCAGATTTCTTGCAGGATCAGAGCACTATCAATTCTCAGCATTGCCCTTTGGCTTATCTACTGCGCCCAGAGTATTCACAAAATGCCTGGCATCAGTAATCGCCCACTGCAGACTACAGGGAATTCAAATTTACCCATACCTGGATGACTGCCTGCTACAAGGGGACAACAAAAGCAAGCTGACAACAGATTTACAAAGGGTCATTTACTTGCTACAAGCACTGGGATACACAGTCAATTTACAAAAGTCAAGGTTGATACCATCCCAAACAAGAACATTCTTGGGCGCGGAATTGGACACAGTAAAACAAATGGCATTCCTAACTACAGAAAAACAAAAAGAACTCCCTCTTTACTTCTTGGCACTAACAAAATTGAACAAGTTAACAGCAAGAAAAGTACTGCAGGCCTTGGGCTTCATGGCATCATGCATAATCTTGGTCCCACTTGCCAGACTACATATGAGAAAACTACAGTGGTACCTAAAGAATTTATGGTCCCAACACAGACACAGCCTAGAAACAGAAATCCCACTAATTCCATGCTTAAAACAGGAGTTCCTATGGTGGGCTCAGGCATGCCAGTCAAACCCAGGGCTACCCTTTTGCAGATGTCAAGCAAGCCAGACCATCACAACAGATGCTTCAGACCTAGGATGGGGGGCCCACATGCTGGACAAATGCGTGCAAGGATTGTGGACACAGGATCAACTTCACCTGCACATCAACCTAAAAGAAATGCTGGCAGTAAAACTGGCAATCCAAAAGTTCAGACCATTTCTCAAAGAGGGCCAGTTGATGATAAGGACAGACAACACCACAGTCATGTGGTACATCAACAAACAGGGAGGCACTCATTCATACCCTCTATGCAGAATGACTTTGGAGCTGTGGACCCTGGCACTCAGCTACAACATCCAGTTACAGGCAGTATTTGTACCGGGAAAAGAAAATACTCTAGCAGACATATTAAGCAGAACCACATCGGATGCCCACGAATGGAAGCTGCACCCGGACATCTTCAAGACCATCTCAAAGAAGTGGGGAATGCCTCAGATAGATCTATTCGCATCACCTCTCAATCACCAGCTCAAAAAATTCTGCACAAGGACATTCCACCCACTAGCATGGAAAGTGGATTCGCTCTCCTTCAGCTGGAAAGGCCTATCAGCATATGCATTCCCACCTCTTCCATTGATACACAAAGTATTACTAAAAATCAAGGAAGAACGTCCAAGGATAATCCTGATAGCTCCAAACTGGCCAAGACAACACTGGTACCCACTGCTGAGGAGCATGTCTCGGAACAATATGTGGCCAATACCCCTGATGCCTTTGATGTTAACTCAGAACAACTACAGCATCATACATCCAAACCTAAAAACGTTGCAACTGACTGCATGGAACATCACATAGCAGCAGCTAATCCAGAACTTTCCCAAAGAGTTAAAGACATTATTCTTGAAGCACGCAGACCTTCAACAAGAAGGAACTATGCTGGAAAATGGAAAAGGTTTGTCATTTGGAGTACTGAAAGGGGAAAAGATGTGACAAACATAGATATGCCTAACATTCTGGAGTATGTGGCGAACTTCTTCATTCAGGCCTGTCCTACTCCTCCATCAAGATACATGCATCAGCTATTTCAGCAGAATACAGCTTTGATCCACCTGTTTTTCGCACCCTTTGCTCAGGCAGTTCCTCAGAGGAATCAAGAATGTAAAACCTCCAAGGAAACCACCATTACCAGCTTGGGACTTAAACTTTGTGCTAGAAAAGTTGACACTATCACCCTTTGAACCAGCAGCAACAGCAGACCTACAACACCTGTCATGGAAAACTGCTTTCCTACTGGCAATTACTTCAGCAAGGAGGGTTTCAGAACTCCAGGCCTTAATGGCAGTGCAACCCTTCCTAATCTTCCACCAAGATAGAGTGTCCATGAGGACTAATCCTACATTTATGCCTAAGGTGGTATCCAGAGTGTCTTTAAACCAGGCAATCCACCTACCTACCTTCTTTCCCAACCCACAAAACAGAGGAGAAAGAATACTGCATACCTTGGATGTACATAGACAGCTACGCTACTACTTGGACAGAACAAAAAGTAGCAGAAAGACTGATCAACTTTTTGTAGCCTATGCAACAGGAAGGGAAGGAAAAGCTATTTCCAAACAGACAATCTCCAAATGGATAGGAAATTGCATACGATTCTGTTACTCCTTCCATGGAAAACCAATTCCACAGAACATAAGACCTCATTCTACAAGGGCAACAGCCACTACCACAGCCTTCTTACGAGGAGTGGCAACCAAAGACATTATTGAGGCGGCTACTTGGACCTCCGTGCATACATTTGCCAAGCATTATAATTTGCCTCTATATTCCAGATCCCGAGCAGGGTTTGCCACTGCTGTACTGCAAGGGATCTTAAACACACCATAATCTAGTTTTCCTCCTCCCTAGTTGGCTATGGTATTCTACCCAGTTGTTATGACTGCAGATGCATCCATGAAGGACATAGTACAGTTTTGTACCTACCATAAATGTAGATGTCCGAACTAGATAGCATCTGCAGTCAGGATTACCTCCCTCCTTCCCTCTGTGGTACTCCTAGGGTGTTTACCCTCCTAATAGCTAGCTGGTGGGGGGGGAGTCTTTTATGGTGTATTTGTTTGTATATATGTACATACATGCTTATTTTAGTGTTTACCTCTATCTTTTTGGAAACATTGGCATTTATCCAAATTTTAGCCTTCAAGAGGGCTACTGGCATCTGGGGCAAGAAACACTGAGGAAAATGGCGTCGGCTGATGCCTTTATACCCGAAGACCAACAGAGATGACGTCGGGTGAAGTGCGACATCAGCGAAGCGGACCGGACTTTGGAATCCGGCCGACTGAAGGGCTGCCTGACGACAGGACAACCCAGTTGTTATGACTGCAGATGCTATCCAGTTCGGACATCTACATTTATAGTAGGTACAAAACTGTACTTTCTCCATACTGAGAAGGGCCTCGAGTATGTGCATTTTGAGATTTAGACTTCTGGCATTGAGCAGCATTACCATTAGTTTCTTCACGTTTTTGTTTTCTAGGGTGGTAGGTTTAGAATTTGAGCCTTGCCTAAAAAAGGCACTATGGGGGTGGCAAGAGCCTTAGCCAATATCCGGAATTCCAGGGGTGACAGGTGCAAGCCGTCCCTTGCGAAGCAGCGTGGCTTGTCGAGCATGTCATCCCAGGCAGACAGGCACTGGATCCCTTTTGAATGACACCAGAAATTAAGCCAATTGTTAAAGCTGATCATCTTGTCACTATATTGTGGCATCATTCTTGGTGAAGGAAGGATACTGCTCAGGGTCAGGGTCATACCTGCCTGGGCTACATAATCAGAGAGCTCCTCTATATCTCTTTTCATGTAGTCCAGGGAGGTACGTCTCAGGTCGTTCACACCAGCATGGACAATGACTGTGTCATACCTGTACTTGCCGTGGAGTGATCTGAGTGCTTGTGTTATGTGGCGGATTCTAGCGCCCGATAGGCAGCTTACCGTGACCCTCTCCTTGTTCAGTCTGGTGAGTGGGACGTCAGTGTGTCTGACTATGGAGTCACCTATGACAAGTATGTTTGGTGTTGTATTTGGCCTTAAGGGCAGTGACTGCTTTGCACACTGATTTTGTTGTTTATGTGTTGTTTGTGTGGTGTATTGAGTTTGCAGTTGCTTGGGTGTCTGCTTTCGAGGCCTCTGCTGTTTAGGTAAAGTTTTACTCAGAGCCTCCGAGTATGTCTTAGTGTGTTTATGTGTTTGATTCAGTGGTGTGGTTGAGTTATGTGAGACTGGTATTGTGGTGTGTGTAGTTGCCTTCTCCTCCTGCCTGGTCTTGCCAGTCCTGAGTTGAGAGAGCTTAGCCTCCAGTCTGGCTAAATAGCTGCATCTCTCACAAGTGTTAGTGTTACGTGGGAGGAGGAGAGGGTTGTCCGTGTACATGAGGCAATTGTAACATTGTCTCAGAATTCCCAGATTCACCAACTGGGCAGGAGAGGACGCCATACTGACATATAATACATAAAACATGGTGCCACTTGATTAAGAATGTGATATACTGATATATGATAATACATAACACATAGCACCATTTGATTCAGAATGTAATATAGTGAGATATGATAATACATAAAACATGGCACCACTTGATTCAGAATGTGGTGTACTGATATATGATAATACAAAAAAGATGGCACCACTTGATTCAGAATGTGATATAGTAATATACGATAATACTTAAAACATGGCACTGCTTGATTCAGAATGTGGTGTACTGATATATGATATTACATAAAACATGAGACCACTTGATTCAGAATGTGATATAGTGGTATATGATATTACATAAAACATGAGACCACTTGATTCAGAATGTGATATAGTGATATATGATATTACATAAACATGGCTCTGCTTGATCCTGAAAGAGATATACTGATATATGATAATACATAAAACATGGCACCACTTGATTCAGAATGTGATATAGTGATATATAATACATGAAACATGGCACTACTTTCAGAGTGTGATATACTGATATATGATGCAACATAAAGCATGGCACCACTTGATTCAGAATGTAATATACTGATATATGATAATACACAAAACATGGTACCACTTGATTCAGAATGTGATATTATGATATATGATACTACATAAAACATGGCAGCACTTATTCTGCATGTGATATAGTGGTAAATAATACACAAAACATGTCACCACTTCTTTCAGAATGTAATATACTGATATATGATAAAACATAAATCATGGCACCATGTGATACAGAATGTGATATACTGATATATGTAATACATACAACATGGCAACACTTGATTCAGAATGGGTGTACTGATATATGATAATACATAAAACATGGTACCACTTGATTCAGAATGTGATATTGTGATATATGAAAATACATAAAGCATGGCGTCACTTTATTCAGAATGTGATATATTCATATAAGGTAATACATAAAACATGAAACTGCTTGATTTAGAATGTGATATACTGATATATGATAATACATAAAACATGGCACCACTTGACTCACAATGTGATATACTGATAATACATAAACATGGTACCACTTGATTCAGAATGTGATATACTGATATATGATAATACATAAAACATGGTACCACTTGATTCAGAATGTGATATTGTGATAAATGATAATACATAAAGCATGGCATCACTTTATTCAGAATGTGATATAATCATATAAGATGATGCATAAAACAGGGCACCTCTTGATTCAGAATGGGATATACTCATGTAAGATAATACATAAAACATGAAACCACTTGATTCAGAATGTGATATACCGATATATGATGCTGCATAAAACCTGACACCACTTGATTCAGAATGTGATATACTGACATATGATAAAACATAAAACAATTCCCCACTTAGGTTCATAGGTAGGTGCTAGGCTATTGGCCCTTGGGCCTATATATGCCTAGCCAAAGGTACCCTCGCTTTCGCCACCCAAGAAAATTATTTTCTTGTGCCACTGTCGAGCAGAGCCACAGAAGTGATCCCCGGGGTGAATTTCCTATCTCCCATCCAATCATCAAGATTTTTCTTGAAGAGTGCTAATGAGGAGCTTTGTTTGATATAGATAGTTTGTTTCAGAGTATGGGAAGTCTCTGGGACAGGAATCTATCCCTCCAGCATGTTCTGTTTATTGTGGTGACAAGGTTTAGGTCCCTAGACCATGTAGTATGTAGGGATTGGGATTTCTTTAAGTGGAGCATGTCTAAAAGCTTTGGGTTTGACATAGCTTTGTGTGTATTAGGCAGAGATTGCCTCTGAGTAGGCGATATGCAATGGAGTAAAGCTGCAGTTTTTGAGACAGTCTGCATAGTGCATCTCTTTGAGGCCGGTAATCCTCTGTGGGGTATTTCTGTGGCCTTTCCAATTGTTGTAGATGTCTTGTGAGGTACATACTAAAAGGGGCATTGTAATCTATAATGGGTCTAATGAGTGACGAGTAGAGGGGAACAATGACCTCTTTTTTCCTGGATGAGAAACCGTTTGTGATGAGGTGTGCCAAGTAGAAGGATTTCCTGACTACTGTGGCAATGTGATTATCAAAGGAGAGACTACTGTCCACCTGTGTCCCAAGGTCTCATCACACTTTCAGTGTTATGTAGACTACCGCCTATGTGGTAGTTCATGGGTACTAAGTTTTTACCAAAAGGGATTACAACGCACGTTTTGGCATTGAGCTTGAGGCCATGGCTTTGACACCAAGCATCTGTCTCAGTGAGGCCCTTTTGTAGGATGTCCACATCTTTTGGAGTTTTGATTATGGCTCCTAGTTTGCAGTCATCTGTGAGCTTCATTAGCCAAAGACCTTCTATGTTGGCCTGTACTTCAGATAAGTAGATACCAAACAGGAGAGGACCCAGGACTGAACCCTGTCATACTCCACTTGTCACTAGTCTGAAGTTGGATTATGAGTCTGCTACTTTCACAGTGTGGGTTCTGTCAATGAGCCAGATGGCAATCCATCTTGTGACATAGGGATTTATACCTAGTTTAGTGAGTTTATCTATAATTCCAGAATGGGGGATGGTGTTGAAAGCCTTGGCGAGATCTAGATAGGCTGTGCGAAGCACCTTACCCTCATCTACGGCTTTGGTGACTGCTTCAAAGAAGTCTATCAGGTTTAGGAGACCTGATCTGCCTTTTACAAACCCGAACTGGGTGGGGTCCTGAGTTTGGAGATTACCAATGTCATTGTTTATAAGTTCCATGATGATATGTTCCATAGGATTGCAGACCAGGTTTGTTAGGCTAATGGGGCGGTAGTTTCCAGGGTCTGGGGTGGCTCCCACTTTGTGGAGTGGGATAACTGTCACTGTGCGCCATTCAGTGGGCACATAGCCTGAGGTGAGGCTATGATTGAACATGGTACTTAGGTGGAGTGCCAGTTCATTCTGTAGTTCATGTAGAACACAGCCTGGGATGTTGTCAGGTCCCATGGATGCTGTGTTCTTGGCTTTGGATAGTGTGTTTTTTACCTGTGCAGCCGTGATTACAGGAACTTTGCATTCTTCTGATATAGAGATGGGCCCTTTAGGAGATGACAGGGGGTAAAGTTTGCACTGAAGCTATCTGCCAAGATGTTGGCAATATCAGTTGGTTCTGTATATTTAGTGCTATTGTGCTGTAACTCAGAGCAAATCTGAGTGTTGCCATTGAGATTCTTGACATAGCTATAGAATGCTTTGTGGTTGTCTTTAGAGTCAGTGGTGATTTTGTTTCCATAACTGGCTTTGGGGGATTTTATGAGGGATCTCCACTTCTTACTGAGGCTGACCAGGGAGTTTCTCCAATCATGGGATTTTACCCTTTTTTACAACAGTTTCTTTCTTCTGTTGTAGAGTTTGTTTATGGCAGGGGACCACCAGATTGGCTTCCTTTTTTTGAAGGATAGCATTTTGGTTCTGTTAGGGATTGCACGCTCCATGCACTTGTGTAAGTGCTTATAAAGTGCATTTGTGTAGGATTCAGCAGTCATACCTCTATTGTCTGTCAGCATGGGTGTCATGAAGTTTGCCACTTCTGTCTTAAGAAGTGTGAAGTTGGCTTTAGAGAAAATTTTTACTGTAGTTTCCCTAATGGGGGCTAGGGGAGGGATGTGGATGTTTAGGGTGATTAGCTTGTGGTCGGATCTGACCAATGAGGAATTGACCTCTGGTGTGGAGCACTGGTTGCCCATGTTGGTAATAACCAGGTCTAGGATATTGCTGCCCCTGGTGGGGGTGTGGATAAGTTGATCCATGGCATTGGAATTTATGAATTCCAGAAAACATTGAGCCACAAGAGTTGGTACATGAGTAGTTTTCCCAGTTAATGGTAGGGTAGTTGAAATCGACCATTATTAGGGTGTTAGGTTGTACCCTAATATTTTCCAGTGTATTAAGAAATGATGAATGGGAATCCTGGGGCATGGTGGGGAATCTGTAGCAAGCTAAAATTTGGATTGTGGTCTTGCCCAGAGTTAGTTGCACTTGGATAATCTCGGAAGCATTATGCTGAGCAACTAGCCTGGAGGTGTGGATATTGAATATGGACACGCCTCCGCCTTTAGTGTTTCAGTCAAGGTTAGGTGGCCGAAAGACAGAACCTACAGAGTGAAAGTTGCTGGAGCCATGTCAGACTCGAAACCGGTCACAAGTGGCATACCACAGGGGTCTGTCCTGGGTATATACTTTTCCGAGGTACAGACAAACATGGGAGGCTATAGCCTGGTAATGCAGGGGTACTGTCTGGAGCCCTGAACCAGGTCTCTGTCACTGCACAGATGTCGATGTTCTCCATTTTAAGGAGTGCCTCGAGCGAGTGCATTTTGAGGTTTAGACTTTTAGCATTGAGTAGCAATACCATCAGATTCTTCTTGCCTGTACCTGTTAGGGTGGTGAATTTGTCATTTGAACCTTGTCTAAAAAAGGCACTATAGGGGTGGCTAGAGCTTTAGCCAGTATCCAGATTTCCAGGAGCGACAGGTGCAGGCTATCTCTGGCAAAGCATCGTGGTTTGTCGATCATGTCATCCCAGGCAGACAGATACTGGATCCCCTTAGAATGACACCAGAAGCTTAGCCAATTGTTGAAGTCAATCATTTTGTCCTTGTACTGTGGTATCAGTCTGGGTGATGGCAGGATGGTGCTCAGGGCTAGGGTCATACCTGCCTGGGCTACAAGATCAGACAGCTCCTCCATGACCCTCTTCATGTAGTCCAAGGAGTTACGTCTCAAGTCATTCACACCAACATGGGCAATTACAGAGTCATATTTGTACTTGTTGTGGAGTGACCTGAGTGCATGCATTATGTGGCAGATCCTGGCACCCGACAGGCAGCTGACAGTAACTTTCTCCTTGTTTAGCCTGGTGAGTGGAACATCAGTGTGCCTGACTATAGAGTCACCTATGACTAGAGTGTCATGTGTGGGACACAGACATATAGGAGGCCTGTACAGCACTGTTATCCATGTGAATGTGTGACATACAGGTGTAGTAGTCCAGGGTACGTGCTGTCATACTGGCATGTAGTGTATCATGGCAGTACTACTGTTGACAGTGCTAACCCAGGCTTGGGCACGTTGTTATGCCTTATGGGCTGTGGTTGAGTGGCACACTAAGTTTGTGGGCTATGTGTCATTTGGGTTGTGTTGGGGGGGTGGAGGTTGCTTGTGTTCCTGCTTTGGAGGTCCCTGTTGCTTGGGCAGGTTTTTACTGAGAGCCTCTGTGAATGTAAGTGTGTGTTTTGTGTTTCTATGTGTGTGTTTTGGTGGTGTAGGTTTTGAGGGACTATCTGCTGAGTGTGGTGTGGTGCAAGTGTTTACCTTCTCCTCTTGATTGTCTAGTACAGTCTTGGGTGAAGAAAGCTTTGCTTACAGTTTGGCTATATAAGTGCATTTTTCACAGGTTGTAGTGTTGGGTGGTAGGAGGAGAGGGTTGTCTGTGTACAAGAGGCAGTTACTGCATTGCCATGCAACTCCCAGACTTGTTCTGAGTTGATTCTAAATGACAAAAATACACTGAACCCACAGACATCGCCAATATCCTGGCAGACAGGTTCAGTGCAAACTTCTCCACCCCTTCCCCCCAAAAGAGCAAGTATCTATCCCAGCAGAGGGCTGCCTCCCAAACATGTCAGATGCTCAGGTGAAGGCTGCCCTCTCCAAAGCAAAAAACACTGCTTCCATGGGACCAGATGGCATCCCAGGTTGCATCCTACATGAACACCAAGAGGAACTAATCCCTCAAATAAAACAGCTATACAATCTCAGCCTCACTACAGGATATATGCCCACAGAATGGCGTACAGCAACAGTGGTCCCACTCCACAAAGGTGGAGCCTCTACGGACCCTGGAAACTATCGCCCCATAAGCCTGACTAGCTTAGTCTGCACGGCTATGGAGAGGATCATCATGGAGCTCATAAACAAAGACATTGGGGACCTACAGACACTAGATCCTACCCAGTTCGGCTTTGTCAAGGGCAGATCCTGCATTTTGAACCTGGTTAACTTCTTCGAAACAGTCACCAAAGCCATAGATCACCAAAGCCATAGATGAAGGGAAGGTAGTCCACACAGCCTATCTGGACCTTGCAAAGGCATTTGACACAATACCCCACTCGGGCATCACAGATAAGCTATCCAGCTTAAATATAAACCCTTATGTCACAAGATGGGTCACAAACTGGCTCAAAGACAGAACCTACAGAGTGAAAGTTGCTGGAGCCATGTCAGACTCGAAACTGGTCACAAGTGGCATCCCACAGGGGTCTGTCCTGGGACCACTCTTGTTCAGTATATACTTTTCCGAGGTACAAACATGGGAGGACTATGGCTCACCAAGTTCGCAGACGACTGCAAACTGGGCACCATAATCAACTCTCCAGCTGACACAAACATCCTTCAAAAAGGTCTCACAGAGACAGATAACTGGTGCCAGCGCCATGGTTTAAAGCTAAATGCCAAAAAATGTATAGTCATACCCTTTGGCAAAAACAATGTGCCCACAAATTACCACATAGGCGGAAACCCATTAAGTACAGAGAAAGTTATTAGGGACCTAGGGACCCAAGTTGATAGCAATCTCTCCTTTGAAAACCACATTGCCAAAGTGGTTAGAAAGACCTTCTACATAGCCCACCTCATCACGAAGGGTTTCACATCTAGATCAAGAGAGGTAATCGTGCCTTTTATTCATCCCTCATCAGGCCCATCATAGAATACAATGCCCCTTTTGGGATGTACCTTACCCGATACCTGCAGCAATTAGAAATACCCCAAAAGTATCTCACCAAGATGATCAAGGGTCTCAAACAGATGCCATATGCTGCTCGGTTAAAAAAACTCCAGCTCTACTCAGTTGCATACCGCCTACTTCGAGGCGCTCTATGCCTGACATGCAAAGCTATGTCAAATCCAGAATTAATGGACATGCTCTATCTCAGTAAATCTAAATCCCTTAGAGCCACACACTCGAGGGACTTGAACCTCAGCACAGAAATAAATAGAACTTACTGGAGGGACAGGTTCATAACCCAGAGGCTCCCTTTACTCTGGAATAGAATTCCAGTTCATGTGAGGCAGAGCACCTCACTGAATCTTTTCAAGAAGAATCTCGATAAGTGGATGGGGGATCATAGGTTTGTCCCATGGATTACTCTATGTCACTATTAGACAGAGGCACAGTAAACTAAACCTTAAAAAGGGCACAGTATACTCAAATCAAGGGGTGGCATAAGCCATACAGAATTGGGCTAGGCTTATAATTGCCCCAGGGCAGATAGCCTAGTATGAACCTATGCCCAGATTTATCAGGTAGACAGGAGAAAACACCAGGAACTGACCCTTAGACATGCCTGGATAGGTGCTTATTTGTTAAGTAATAGAAACTGTTTTCCTCTAGAGAGTGAGGAAAGTTGAGTGCTGTAGTAATTTGTAGCTTATTTAGTGCTTATAATAAGTTCTGAACAAGTGCTGAGCTCAAAGAAACAGACTTAAGTGACGAAACAAAAATCTGCCTAGTTCTAAGAAACAAAATTAAGCTAGAAGACCTCCCTCCAACCCAGAAAGGCTTGGGGGCCTAGAAGACTACACATAGTCATGGACACAGCAAATCTATATCCAGACTAGACTACCCACAGGAAAGGCAGGAAACAAGCTTAGAATTTTTTTTTTATTCAGAATGTGATATAATGATATATGATAATACATAAAACATGCCACCATGTGATTTGAATGCAATAATGTGATAAATAATAATACATAAAACATGGTATCACTTGATTCAGAATGTGGTATACCTATATATGATAATACATAAAACATGGCACCACTTAATTCAGAATGTGATATACTGATATATGATAATACATTAAACATGGTACCACTTGATTCAGAATGTGATATAGTGATATATGGTAATACATAAAACAAGGCATCACTTGATTCAGAATGTGATATTCTGATATTTGATAAAGCATAAAACATGCCACCATGTGATTCAGAATGTGATATATTGATATATGATACTACATAAAACATGGCAGCACTTTATTCAGAATGTGATATATGATAATATATAAAACATGGCACCATGTGATTCAGAATGTGATATACTGATATAAGATAATACATAAAATATGAAACCACTGGATTCAGAATGTCATATACTGATATATATTATAATACATAAAACATGGCACCACTTGATTTAGAATGTGATATACTAATGTATGGTAATACATAAAATATGGAACCACTTGATTCAGAATGTGATATACTGATATACGATAATACATAAAACATGGCATCCCTTGATTCAGAATGTGATATACTGATATAAGACAATGCATAAAACATGGCACCACTTGATTCAGAATGTGATATACTGATGTATGATCATACAGAAAACATGGCACCACTTGATCCAAAATGTGATACACTGATATATGATAATACATTGTACCACTTGATTCAGAATGTGATATACTTATATATACTACATCAAACATGCCACCACTTGATTCAGAATGTGATATACAGATATATGATAATGCATAAAACATGGCACCACTTGATTCAGAATGTGGTATACTGATAATAATAATACAAAAAAGATGGCACCACACTATTCAGAATGTGATAAAGTAATATATGATAATACATAAAACATGGCACTCTTGATTCATAATGTGATATACTGATATATGATAATACATAAAACATGGCACCACTTGATTCAGAATGTGATATACTGATATATGATAAAATGTAAAACATGGCACCACCTGATTCATAATGTGATATACTGATATATGATAATACTTAAAACATGACACCACTTAATTCAGAATGTGATATACTGATATATGATAATATAAAACATGGCACCCCTTGATTTAGAATGTGATATACTGATATAAGATAATACATAAAACATGGGTTCACTTGATTCACAATGTGATATACTGACATATAATACATAAACCATGGCACTACTTGATTCAGAATGTGATATACTGATATATGATAATACATAAAACATGGTACCACTTGATTCAGAATGTGATATACTGATATATGATAATACATAAAACAAGGCACCACTTGATTCAAAATGTGATATACTGATATATGATAATACATAAAACATGGCACCATGTGATTCAGAATGTAATATAGTGATATGTGATAATACATAAAACATGCCACCACTTGATTCAGAATGTAGTATACTGATATATGATAATACAAAAAAGATGGCATCACTTAATTCAGAATATGATATAGTAAATTATGATAATATTTAAAACATTTTATTTTTTATTTAACATTTGTTGACCAGGAATGTCCGACTAGGTTCCACAGAGCCTGTTTTCAGCGGAGGCCCGGGGAGAAATGCTCCAGATGCATGTCTTTGGAATGTGGGAGGAAACCGGACTACCCAGAGGAAACCCACGCGAACACAGGGAGAACATGCAAACTCCACACAGAAGGCACCCCAGCTGAGAATCGAACCGGAGTACCTCTTGCTGTGAGGCAACAACGTTAACCACTGCACCACTGTGCCGTCCTAATATATGGCACATGGCACAGCTTGATTCAGATTCTGGTATACTGATATATGATATTATACAAAACATGGGACCTCTTGATTCAAAATGGGATATAGAGATATATAATACACAAAAAATGGCACCACTTAATTCAGAATGTGATATAGTCATATATGATATTACATAACACATGGCTCTGCTTGATTCTGAATGAGATATACCGATATATGATAATACATAAAACATGACAGCACTTGATTCAGAATGTGATATAGTGATATATAATACATAAAACATGGCACTACTTCTTTTAGAGTGTGATATACTGATATTTGATGCAACATAAAGCATGGCACCACTTGATTCAGAATGTAATATACTGATATATGATAGTACATAAAACATATCACCATGTGATGCAGAGTGTGATATACTGATATATGATACTACATAAAACATGGCACCATTTGATTCAGAATGTGATATAGTGATATATGTACTGCATAAAACATGGCACCACTTATTCAGCATGTGATATAGTTATATATAATACATAAAACATGTCACCACTTCTTTCAGAATGTAATATACTGATATATAATAATTCATAAAACATGGCACCTCTTGATTCAGAATGTGATTTACTGATATAAGATAATAGATAAATCATGAAACCACTTGATTTAGAATGTGATGTACTGATATATGATACTGCAAGAAACCTGGCAGCACTTGATTCAGAATGCGATATATTGATATATGATAATACATAAAACATGGCACCATGTGATTCGAATGTGATATAGTAATATATGAAAATACATAAAACATAGTACCACTTAATTCAGGATGTATAAAAATCATTTTTTTCTCTAAAAACTGCATTTTACCTGATTTTGGCCTAGCACTCAAGTGTGGGGTCATTTATTGCACTGCTGTGATTATTTTGCTGCTTGTGTATCTCTGCTACCTTTAAACTACAACAAAAAGAAAAAAAAAATAAATCTTGCTTTTTTCCCACTTTCTGAAAGTTAAGAAAGTTCAGTTACAGATTTGCTATTTTGAACTGTTTGGAAGTTTCTAGAAGGCCAGTGCTTGCTTGGGCTAAAGGGAAGTCTCTGTGTTCACCAGTGGCAGTGGTTAACACTGAATAGCCTGCATGTCCTTGGAGGAGTGGTTACTACCTAGAAGCTGTAGTTTTATTGGCCATTTTGGGCCAATTCTAAACTCCTTAATCTCTCTCTCTTAATACCAGGCTGCCTCATGGTTTTGGTATATTTTCAGGCTTGCTAGTTGTTGCTGAAGCACCTACCAAGGGGAGAAAATGCTGAGAGAAGAAAAGGAGCCACTTTTGTGATTTTAAACATTTTCTTCTGATTTTTTTGTTAAGTTTTACTGCTTTGCCACCTACTTTTTGGCATTTTCCGGTTTGCTAAAGTTTATATCTATAACAGTAACAGTAACAGTACTTGAAACACATCTAGAGCCTGTTTACTGCATTTCCTGTGTTGCACTTAATTTAAAATCATTTTTTCTCTAAAAACTGCATTTTACCTGATTTTGGCCTAGCACTCAAGTGTGGGGTCATTTATTGCACTGATGTGATTATTTTGCTGCTTGTGTATCTCTTCTACCTTTAAATTACAACAAAAAGAAAAAAAAAATCTTGCTTTTTTCCCACTTTCTGAAAGTTAAGAAAGTTCAGTTACAGATTTGCTGTTCTGAACTCTTTGGAAGTTAATAGAAGGCCAGTGCTTGCTTGGGCTAAAGGGAAGTCTCTGTGTTCACCAGTGGGAGTGGTTAACACTGAACAGCCTGCCGGTCCCAGGAGGAATGGTTAATACCTAGAAGCTGTAGTTTTATTGGCCATTTTGGGTCAATTCTAAACTCCTTGATCTCTCTCTCTTAAAACCCTACAACTCTCTTTTTGCGCGGTATTGCGCACTGAGCAGCGTCGGGCAGTGCCGCCTAAACAGGTTTAAATTATTCCAGGCTCCACAAAGTCTGCTCTTCACTTTTTCCCTTAGAGTTGTTCAAACTCTCAAAGTAATCACTCTATTCTCTTTCTAAAGCCCTGCACTTGCTCAGTTCTTATAAGGAAACACTAACTAACTAAAGCACTACACCCTCCTTGACTTCTCATAAGTATTAGACCGCTCCTTCCTGATAGAGTTTATAGATAGATTAATACTTGGGATACTATTCCAGAGTGAGGGGAGCCTCTGGGAAATGAATCTGTCCTTCCAGCATGTCCTATTTATTTTTGTGCTGAGGTTTAGATCCCTGGAGCGTGTAGCTCTAAGGGACTTGGATTTTTTTGAGGTGGGGCATGTCCATTAATTCTGGGTTTGACATGGCTTTGTACGTCAGGCATAGATCGCCTCTGAGTAGGCAGTAAGCAACTAAGTAGAGCTGGAGTTTCTTTAGTCGAGCTGCATAGGACATCTATTTGTAGCCCATGATCCTCTTGGTGAGATACTTTTGGGGTCTCTCCAGTTGCTGCATGTGTCGGGTAAGGTACATCCCAAAAGGGGCATTGTATTAAATTATGGGCCTGATGAGTGACGAGTAGAGGGGCACAATGACCTCTCTTGATCTAGATGCGAACCCTTTCGTGATAAGGTGGGCTATATAGAAGGTCTTTCTAACCACTTTGGCAACGTGATTATCAAAGGAGAGATTACTATCTACGTTGGTCCCCAAATCTCTAATTACTTCTTCCGTACTTAATGGATTACCACCTATGTGGTAATTTGTGGGCACCTTGTTTTTCCCAAAGGGGATGACTATGCACTTTTTAGCATTTAGCTTAAGCCGTGGCTCTGGCACCAAGCATCTGTCTCTGGGAGACTCTTTTGGAGGATGCTTGTGTCAGCTGGAGATTCAATTATGGCCCCCAGTTTACAGTCATCTGAGAACTTTGTCAGCCATAATCCCCCTGTGTTAGCCTGAACCTCAGAGAAGTATATGCCGAACAAGAGAGGTCCGAGAACTGAGCCCTGTGGGATGCCACTTGTAACTGGTTTGGATTTGGACATGGCACCTCTGATTCTGACCATGTGGGTTCCATCTCTGAGCCAGTTTGCAACCCATCTTGTGATATAGGGGTTGATATTTAAGCTGGTAAGCTTATTTATGATGCCTGAGTGGAGTATTATGTCGAAGGCTTTTGCGAGGTCCAGGTAGGCTGTGTGGACTACCTTGCCCTCATCGATGTCTTTGGTAACTGTTTCAAAGAAATCAACTAGGTTTAAGAGGCAAGATTTGCCCTTAACAAAGCCAAATTGGGTAGGGTCCAGTGTCTGGAGACTCCCGATGTATTTGTTTATGAGTTTCATGATAATATGCTCCATAGCTTTACAGACAAGACTAGTCAGGCTTATGGGGCAATAGTTTCTGGGGTCCGTTGTGGCGCCACCATTGTGGAGTGGGACCACTGTAGCTGTACGCCATTCTTTGTGTGCATATCCTGTAGTAAGGCTAAGTTTGAACAGTGACTTAATGTAAGGGTTCAGTTCTTCTTGGAGCTCATGTAAGGCACAGACTGGGACACCTTCCAGTCCCATAGATGCTGTGTTTTTTGCTTTGGAGAGGGCAGCTTTTACATGTGCATCTGTGATGTCAGGGAGGTTACATTCAGTTGGGATAGGCATTTGCTCCTTTGGAGGGGAAGGGGGGAGAAGTTTGGGCTAGAATCTGTCTGCCAGGATGTTGGCTATGTCTGTAGGTTCAGTGTATTTTGTACCATTATGCAACAATTCAGAGCATATCTGGGAGTTTCCGCCCATGTTTCTGACATAACTAAAGAAGGCCTTGTGATTATCTTTAGTGTCTAGGGCAATTTTTCTTTCGGAACTGGCCTTTGATGATTTTATGAGGGATCGAAGTTTCTTGCTAATACTGATCAGAGATGCTTTCCCTTTTCGGGATTTTGCACTGTCATGTAGTAGCTTCCTCCTTCTGTTGTATGGCTTATTTATGGCCGGTGTCCACCAGACCGGTCTCCTGTTTTTGGAGGAGTGAGTCTTGGTTTTATCTGGGATAGCACGATCCATGCATTCCTGCAGGTGCTCATAGAATGCATTTGTAAAGGATTCTGCGGATTAGGCTGTATTATCCTCTGGCCCAGGGGCTTTGAAGGATTCCACCTCAGTCTTGAGTAGTGCAAAGTTGGCTTTTGAGAAATTCTTTACAGTGATTTCCTTGGCTGGGGGTGGGGATGGGATATGGATGTCCAGGGAAATTTGTTTATGGTCTGATCTTACCAATGCGGGGTTTACCTCTTGTGTGGAACATAGTCGCCATGTTGGTGATGACCAGGTCCAATATGTTGTTCCCTCTTGTGGGAGTGGTGACCAGTTGTTCTATTGTGTTAGAGTTTATAAATTCAAGGAACCGTTGGGCGAAGGTGTTTGGGCTTGAGTAGTTTTCCCAGTCAATGTTTGGGTAGTTGAAGTCACCCAATAACATAGTGTTTGGCGAGACCTTCATATTCTACAGTGTTCTCAGGAATGCCAAGTGGGGTTCCTGTAATAGGGAGGGTGTTCTGTAGCAGGCTACAAACTGAAAGGCAGTTTTGCCTGCTGTTAGTTGCACATGGATGGTTTCTGATGCTTCGTGCAGTGCCACTAACCGGGAGGTGTAGGTATCTTTGATGAATATAGATACTCCACCTCCTTTTGTGCTTCGGTCCGAGTTTTGGGGCCGAAACGCATGGTATGAGTTATAACCTGGTGTTGCTGGGGTGCTCTCAGGAGCCTTGAACCAGGTTTCTGTTACTGCACAGACATCGATTTTCTCCATACTGAGGAGAGCCTCGAGTGCATGCATCTTGAGGTTTAGACTTCTGGCGTTGAGTAGCATTACCTTTAGTTTTTTTATCCTTGGGTTGTCTATGGAGGCATGTTTGTCCTTTGAGCCTTGCTTAAAAAAGGCACTATGGGGGTGGCAAGAGCCTTGGCCAGTATACGAAAGCCTAAGGGTGACAGGTGCAAGCCGTCCCTAGCGAAGCAACGTGGCTTGTCAGGCATGTTATCCCAGGCTGACAGACACTAGATCCCCTTTGAATGACACCAATACTTTAGCCAGTTTTTGAAACTGATCATTTTGTCTTCATACTGTGGCATCACTCTTGGTGAGGGCAAGATGCTACTCAAGGTCAGGGTCATACCAGCCTGTGCTACATGGTCAGAGAGCTCCTCTATGTCTCTTTTCATGTAGTCCAGGGAGGTACATCTCAGGTCATTCACACCAGCATGGACAATGACGGAGTCATACTTGTACTTGCTTTGGAGTGACCTGAGTGCTTGCATTATGTGGCGGATCCTGGCACCCGACAGCCAGCTTACAGTGACCTTCTCCTTTTTCAGTCTGGTGAGCGGGATGTCAGTGTGCCGAACAATAGAGTCCCCTATAACAAGTGTATTTGGTGTGTTGTTTGGCCTTAAGGGCTGTGGTTGTGAGGCACACTGATTTTGTGAGATATGTGATTCATGGGTATTGTTGAGGGGTGGCTGTTGCTTGGATATCTGCTTAGGAGGTATTTGCTGTTTAGGCAGATTTTTATTTAGAGCCTCTGAGTATGTTTTTGTGTGTTTATGTGTTGGGTATGCAGATGCAATAGGTCTGTGTGAGACTGGATTTCTGGTGTGGGTGGTTACCTTTTCCTCCTGACTGACTGTGCCATTCTTGGGTTGAGAGAGCTCTGCCTCCAGTTTGGCTGTGTAACTGCATCTCTCACATGTAGTAGAGTTAGTTGGAAGGAGGAGAGGGTTGTCTGTGTGCATAAGGCAATTGTAACATTGCCTCAAAATTCCCAGATTCACCAGCTGGCCTGGAGAGGAGCCTTGAAAGTGACCCTTGGACATACCAGATTAGTAGTGGGAACTGTTTTTTTACTGAGCAGATGATTAGGAAAGGGAACTGATTTTTCACTTGATCAGGAAGGACCAATCGGGAGTCTAATACTTATGAGAAGTCAAGGAGGGGTGTAGTGCTTTAGTTAGTGTTTCCTTATAAGAGCTGAGCAAGTGCAGGGATTTAGAAAGAGAATAAAGTGATTACTTTGAGAGTTTGAACAGTTCTAAGGGAAAAAGTGAAGAGCAGACTTTGTGGAGCCTGGAATAGTTTAAACCTGTTTAGGCGGCACTGCCCGACTCTGCTCAGTGTGCAAAACCGCACAAAAAGAGAGTTGTAGGGTTTTAAGAGAGAGATATCAAGGAGTTTAGAAATTACCCAAAATGGCCAATAAAACTATAGCTTCTAGGTAGTAACCAGTCCTCCAGGGACAGGCTGGCTTTTCAGTGTTAACCACCCCACTGGTGAACACAGAGACTTCCCTTTAGCCCAAGCAAGCACTGGCCTTCTAGAAACTTCCAAACAGTTCAGAACAGCAAATCTGTAATTGAACTTTCTTAACTTTCAGAAAGTGGGGAAAAAAGCAAGAATTTGTTTTTCTTTTTGTTGTAGTTTAAAGGTAGCAGAGATGCACAAGCATCAAAATAATCACAGCAGTGCAATAAATGACCCCACACTTGAGGGCTAGGCCAAAATCAGGTAAAATGCAGTTTTTAGAGAAAAAAATGATTTTAAATTAAGTGCAACACAGGAAATGCAATAAACAGGCTCTAGATGTGTTCCAAGTACTGTTACTGTTACAGATATAAACTTTAGAAAACCGTAAAATGCCAAAAAGTAGGCGGCAAAGCAGTAAAACTTAACAAAAAATCAGAAGAAAATAATTAAAATCACAAAAGTGGCTACTTTTCTTCTCTCAGCGTTTTCTCTCCTTGGTTGGTGCTTCAGCAATAACTAGCAAGCCTATGATAATACATAAAACACGGTACCACTAGATTCAGAATGTGATATACTGCTAGAAGATAATACATAAAACATGGCACCACTAGATTCAGAATGTGATATACTGCTAGAAGATAATACATAAAACATGGCACCACTTGATTCAGAATGTGATATACCGATATATGATAATACAAAAAACATGGCACCACTTGATTCAGAATGTGATATACTGATAAAAGAAAATACATAAATCATGGCACCACTTGAATCAGAATGTGATAAACTGATATATGATAATACAGAAAACATGACACCACTTGATTCAGAATGTGATATACTGATATATGATAATACATAAAACATGGTACCACTTGATTCAGAATGTGATATACTGATATATGATAATACATAAAACATGGCACCATTTGATGCAGAATGTAATATAGAGATATATGATAATACATAAAACATGGCCCCACTTGATTCAGAATGTGGTATACTGATATATGATAATAGAAAAAAGATGGCACCACTTGATACAGAATGTGATATAGTAATATATGATACTACATAAAACATGGCACCACTTCATTCAGAATGTGATATACTGCCATATAATACATAAAACATGGCACCACTTGATTCAGAATGTGATATACTGACATATAATACATAAAACATGGCACCACTTGATTCAGAATGTGATATACTGACATATTTATTTATTTATTTATTTTACATTTGTTAACCGGGATGGTCCGGCTGGATACATGTCCATTTTCAGCGGAGTCCCGGGAGAAAACTCAAAGATACAGATTAGGATAAGAAATAGACATTACAAGTAAATGTTCAACTAATAGAGGTTACATAGAAGAAGATTGTAGACATAGTACATAGATATGACAAAACAGACAATCCACTAAATTGTGATTACAATACAATTTGCTTGTAGACATAGTATATACATACTTCCATTAGTCCAGTGGCATGCTTTTCTTATTGACCATGGAGGCCGAGGATAGCAATAGTTATAGTTTAGTCATAAAGGATCTCATTAATTAACGTGAGGGGGAGTAGCTGAACAGAGTATGTTGGAGGGAAGTATGAAGTCTTAGTCTGGGTTGGTACAGGGGCATATCCAGTGTGACTTGAGGTGACTTATAAGTTTATTTTTAAATATGGATGGAGAAGATTCTTTGGTAATGTCAGTAGGTAGTGAGTTCCAGTTTTTACCGACAGAGTTGGTTAAGAGGGAGTCACCTGCAGCATGGTTGGATTTGATTGTAAGTACTAGAAGTTTGGTGGATGAGCGTAGTGGGTGACTGTTATTGTAGGGGCAGATTGTGTTTCTTAGGGCTGGGGTGGTGTCCGGTTGGTGGAGGATTTTATGGGTGACTTTGAGTTGGTTGAGCTGTAGGAGGTGTGGTAGTTCCAACCAGCCCAGGAGTTTCAGGTTCTGGCAGTGGTGGGTACGGTAGGGTGAGTCAGTAGCAAATCTAGTGATTTGGTTGTAGCATGAAGACAGTTTTTTAAGATTGGTTTTATTCAGGTGGGAGAATAGAGGAGAGGCATAGAGAAGGGTAGATAGGAGGTGGGAGCGGGCAATTGTTATTCTAGCTTGTGGGGTGAGGTATGCTTTGATCTTGAACAGACTGCCAAGTTTTATATTGGTAGTTTTTATCGTTTGATTGATGTGTGCATCAAATCTGAGGTTGCAGTCGATCATGACACCCAATAGTTTAGTTTGGGTAACTGGGGTGATGATGGTACCATTATTAGCTGTTATATTGAACAGGGGTGAGGTGGTCCTGTGTGTTGGGGTAAAGAGAAGTAGTTTAGTTTTATTGGGATTTAGTATTAGGCGTTGGTTTAGCAGCCAGTTTTCTACCTTGTTGAAAGTGATTTGTGTTATTTTGGTGAGTTCGGTTGGGGTGGAGGTAGTGCAGATCAAGGTAGAGTCATCTGCATATTGAATGTAGGTGGCCTCTGGTATGGCTATGCTAAGTTCATTTATAAAGATGGAGAACAGAAGGGGACCTAGTATTGAGCCTTGGGGTACTCCTAGTCTGATGGAGAGGTGTGAGGAGAGTTTACCCTCCCATAGTACAGCCTGTTTCCTGCATTGTAGGTAGGACTCAAACCATTGGAGGGTCAGTTTATTTAAGTTGTTGGCCTCCAGGCAGTTCATTAGCATTTTGTGGTCCACCATGTCAAAGGCCTTGGACAGGTCTAGGAAGAGAGCAAAGGACAGTACGTTGTTGTTACGATTTTGATTTATAGTGTCTGTGAAAGAGAGAAGGGCTGTAGTGGTGCTGTGATTGGGCCTAAAACCATGTTGTGAGTTGGATAAAAGTTTGTTTTGTGTGAGATATTTCATGAGTTGAATATGTACGCACTTCTCCATGATCTTAGCTAGTGGAGACAAGATTGCTATGGGCCTGTAGTTAGACAGTTCAGTGGAACTGCCCCCTTTGTGTAGTGGTATGACGTGTGAGATTTTCCATATGTCAGGGATTATGGCTTCCGATATGGATCGGTTAATAAGGATGGAGATGGGGTATGCAATTGCATCTGCAGCTTTTTGTAAGTAGTCAGCTGGGAGGAGGTCAGCAGCCAGGGTGGTTGGTCTTAGTTTCCTAAGTAGGGTTTTGATGAGTTGAGTAGGGACTGGTTGAAGGCTAAAGGAAGTTGTAGTTTTGGAATTGGTAGTGCTCGGATTGGAGCCAGTGGGTGAGAGTTGGTTAGCTAAAGTTTGGATGGTTTCGTTGAAGAAGGTGTTAAAGGAGTTGGCATTATCTTTGGGGGAGCTCTGATTAGCGACAGATGGTTTTGGGTGGTGGTTTGTCCTGGGTGGAGTAGTCTTTTACTCCCATCCAGAATTTCTGAGGTTTAGTTTTTTGAACCTGTTGTAGGCGGTGGTAGGATTCTTTTTTGTCTGAGGTTACTGATTTTTTTGCTTCATTTCTTAGTTGCCTAAATAACAGTTGGTCAGGTAGGGTTTTAGTAGTTCTGTAGGTGACCCATGCTTTATTTCTTAATGCAATTTTGCCCTAGTTTCTTTAGTGAGCCAAGGTGCAGTATTGACCTTGATTCTACTAGTGCGGCTAGGGGCATGGAGGTCGAGAATAGTCAGAAATCTGGAGTTGAGGTAACTAACTGCTTCATCTAGTGGAAGGCTTTTTAGGGCAGACCAGTTGCAAGACTTTAGTTCATTGTTAAATTTTTGGGGGTTAAAGTTTTTATTACTTCTTATAGTTTTGTATGTGGGCTGATGATGGTGATTAACCTTTAGTTTAAGTATATATGTGAGGCAGTGATCGCTTAGATCATCAGGTGTAGTACCTGACATATACTGATGTGGAGAGGTTATTGATGAGTATCCAGTCTAGGGTACTAGCTTTGTCGTGTGATTTGTTTTGCCTAGTGGGTGTGGTTATGGTTTGGGTAAATCCTTGGAGGTTTACATGGATTGCTGGGGATTGAGAAGAGCAAGTTTTCCAGTCAATGTTGAAGTCCCCGAGAATTATGGTTTCCTGTGGCTGGTTATAACACATAAAACACAGAACCACTTGATTCAGAATGTGATATACTGATATATGATAATACATAAAACATGGTACCACTTCATTAAGAATGTGATATACTGATATATGATAATGCATAAAACATGGCACCACTTGATTCAAAATGTGATATACTGATATATGATAATGCATAGAACATGGCACCATTTGATTCAGAATATAATATAGTGATATATGATAATAAATAAGACATGGCACCACTTGATTCAGAATGTGGTATACTGATATATGATAATACAAAAAAGATGGCACCACTTGATGCAGAATGTGATATAGTAATATATGATAATAGTTAAAACATGGCACTGCTTGATTCAGAATTTGGTATACTGATATATGATATTACATAAAACATGGGACCGCTTGAATCAGAATGTGATATAGAGATATAGAATACACAAAAAATGGCACCACTTGATTCAGAATGTGATATCATGATATATGATATTACAAAATCATGGCTCTGCTTGATTCTGAAAGAGATATTCTGATATATGATAATACATAAAACATGGCACCACTTGATTCACAATGTGATATAGTGATATATAATACATAAAACATGGCACTACTTCTTTCAGAGTGTGATATAGTGATATATGATGCAACATGTTGCATGGCACCACTTCATTCACATTGTAATATACTGATATATGATAAAACATAAATCATGGCACCACTTGAATGAGAATGTGATATACTGATATATGATAATACATAAAACGTGGCACCATGTGATACAGAATGTGATATAATGATATATGTGTTACATAAAACATGGCACCACTAGAATTCAGAATGTGATATATTGATTTATGATAATACAGAAAACATGGCAACACTTGATTCAGAATGGGTATACTGATATATGATAATACATAAAACATGGTACCCCTTGATTCAGAATGTGATATTCTGATATATGATAATATATAAAACATGGTACCACTTGATTCAGAATGTGATATTGTGACGTATGATAATACATAAAGCATGGCATCACTTTATTCAGAATGTGATATACTCATATAAGATAATGCATAAAACATGGCACCTCTTGATTCAGAATGTGATATACTCATGTAAGATAATACATAAAATATGAAACCACTTGATTCAGCATGTGATATACTGATATATGATACTGCATAAAACCTGGCACCACTTGATTCAGAATGTGATATACTGATATATGATAAAACATAAAACAATGCCCACTTGATTCAGAATATGATATCTGATATATGATAATACATAAAATACGGCACCATGTGATTTGAATGTAATAATGTGATATATGATAATACATAAAACATGGTACCACTTGATTCAGAATGTGGTATACCTATATATGATAATACATAAACAATGGCACCACTTGATTCAGAATGTGATATACTGATATATGATAATACATTAAACATGATACCACTTGATTCAGAATGTAATATGATATTGTAATATTATGAATGTAATATTATGATATATGATAATACAAAAAACATGGCACCATGTGATTCAAATGTGATATACTGACATATGATATTTCATAAAACATGGTACGACTTGATTCAGAATGTGATATATTGATATATGATAATGCATAATACACGGCAAAACTTGATTCAGAATGTGATATAGTGCTATATAATAATACATAAAACATGGTGCCACGTGATTCAAATGTGATATAGTGACATATGATACTACATAAAACATGGCACCATGTGATTCATAATGTGATATAATGATATATGATAACACATACAACATGGCATCATGTAATTCAGAATGTGATATTCTATTTGATAATACATAAAACATGCCACCATGCGATTCAGAATGTGATATACTGATATAAGATAATACATAAACCATGAAACTGCTTGATTCAGAATGTCATATACTGATATATATTATAATACATAAAACATGGCACCACTTGATTCAGAATGTGGTATACTGATATATGATAAAACATAAAACATGGCACCACTTGATTCAGAATGTGATATACTGATATATGATAATACATAAAACATGGCACCACTTGATTCAGAATGTGATATACTGACATATACTACATAAAACATGGCACCACTTGATTCAGAATGTGATATACTGATATATGATAATGCATAAAACATGGCACCACTTGATTCAGAATGTGATATACTGATATATGATAATACATAAAACATGGCACCACTTGATTCAGAATGTGATATACTGATATATGATAATAGGTAAAACATGGCACCACTTGATTCAGAATGTGATATACTGATATATGATAATACATAAAACATGGCACCACTTGATTCAGAATGTGATATACTGATATATTATAATGCATAAAACATGGCACCACTTGATTCAGAATGTGGTATACTGATATATTATAATACATAAAACATGGCACCCCTTCATTCAGAATGTGATAAAGTAATATATGATAATAGATAAAACATGGCACTCTTGATTCATAGAGTGATATACTGATATATGATAATACATAAAACATGGCACCACTTGATTCAGAATGTGATATACTGATATATGATAAAATGTAAACATGGCACCACTTGATTCAGAATATGATATACTGATAAATGATAATACATAAAACATGGCTCCATTTGATTCAGAATGTGATATACTGATATAAGATAATAAATAAAACATGGCACCACTTGATTCAGAATGTGATATACTGACATATAATACATAAACCATGGCACTACTTAATTCAGAATGTGATATACTGATATATGATAATACATAAAACATGGTGCCACTTGATTCAGAATGTGATATACTGATATATGATAATACATAAAACATTGGACCACTTGATTCAAAATGTGATATACTGATATACGATAATACATAAAACATGCCACCACTTGATTCAGAATGTGGTATACTGATATATGATAATTCAAAAAAGATGGCACCACTTGATTCAGAATGTGATATAGTAATATATGATAATACTTAAAACATGGCACTGCTTGATTCAGATTGTGGTATACTGATATATGATATTACATATAACATGGGACCTCTTGATTCAGGATGTGAGATAGAGATATATAATACACAAAAAAATAGCACCACTTGATTCAGAATGTGATATAGTGATATATAATACGTAAAACATGACACTACTTCTTTCAGAGTGTGATATACTGATATATAGGTTCATAGGTTTATACTAGGCTATCTGCCCTAGGGCATTTATAAGCCTAGCCAGAGTGTGTGTGGCTTTCACCACCCCTTAGGTTGAAGAATACTATACCCATTAGATTGCCGTGCCTCTGTCTAGTAGTGACACAGAGATGATCCCCGGGGTAAACCTACGATCTCCCATCCACTGGTCAAGATTCCTCTTAAACAGCGCCAGCGAGGGGCTCTGCCTCACATGGACCGGGATTCTGTTCCACAGCATCAGGAGTCACTGGGAATATTGAGGCAATGTTACAATTGCCTCATGTACACAGACAACCCTCTCCTCCTCCCACAAAATACAAATACATGCGAGAGATGCAACTATATAGCTAAACTGGAGGCTGAGCTCTCTCAACTCAGGACTGGTAAGACCAGACAGGAGGAGAAGGTAACCACACACACCATACACCCAGTCTCACATAGAACTATCACAACTACAAGTCAAACACATAAACACACAAAGACATACTCGGAGGCACTGATCAAAAATCTACCAAAACAGCAGAGGCCTCCAAAGCAGACTCCCAAGCAACTGCCACCTCATAACAAAACAAAAGTAACACATAGATCTAGAGTAACACATATGATGCAACATAAAGCATGGCACCACTTGATTCAGAATGTAATATACTGATATATGATAGTACATAAAACCTATCACCATGTGATGCAAAATGTGATATACTGATATATGATAATACACAAAACATGGTACCACTTGATTCAGAATGTGATATAGTGATATAGGATACTGCATAAAACATGGCACCACTTATTCAGCATGTGATAAAGTGATATATAATACATAAAACATGTCATCACTTCTTTCAAAATGTAATATACTGGTATATGATAATACATAAAACATGGTACTACTTCATTCAGAATCTGATATTGTGATAAATGATAATACATAAAACATGGCATCACTTTATTCAGAATGTTATACACTGATATATGATAATACATAAAACATGGCACCTCTTGATTCAGAATGTGATTTACTGATATAAGATAATAGATAAATCATGAAACCACTTGATTCAGAATGTGATTTACTGATATATGATACTGCATGAAACCTGGCAGCACTTCAATTCAGAATGTGGTATACTGATATATGATAAAACATAAAACATGGCACCACTTGATTCAGAATGTGATATAGTGATATATGATAATAAATAAAACATGGCACCATGTGATTCGAATGTGATACAGTAATAAATGACAATACATAAAACATGGCACCACTTGATTTAGAATGTGATATACCGATATATGATAATACATAAAACATGGCACCATGTGATACAGAATGTGATATACTGATATATGTGATACATAAAACATGGCACCACTAGATTCAGAATGTGATATATTGATTTATGATAAGATATAAAACATGGCAACACTTGATTCAGAATGGGTATACTGATATATGATAATACATAAAACATGGTACCCCTGATTCAGAATGTGATATTTTGATATAAGATAATATATAAAACATGGCACCACTTGATTCAGAATGTGATATTGTGATATATGATAACACATAAAGCATGGCATCACTTTATTCAGAATGTGATATACTTATATAAGATAATACATAAAACATTGCACCTCTTGATCCAGAATGTGATATACTCATGTAAGATAATACATAAAACATGAAACCACTTGATTCAGCATGTGATATACTGATATATGATACTGCATAAAACCTGGCACCACTTGATTCAGAATGTGATATACTGATATATGATAAAACATAAAACAATGCCAACTTGATTCAGAATGTGATATCTGATATATGATAATACATAAAATATGGCACCATGTGATTCGAATGTAATAATGTGATATATGATAATACATAAAACATGGTACCACTTGATTCAGAATGTGGTATACCTATATATGATAATACATAAAAAATGGCACCACTTGATTCAGAATGTGATATACTGATATATGATAATACATTAAACATGGTACCACTTGATTCAGAATGTAATATTATGATATATGATAATACAAAAACATGGCACCATGTGATTCAAATGTGATATACTGATATATATGATATTACATAAAACATGATACGACTTGACTCAGAATGTGAATTACTGATATATGATAATACATAATACATGGCAAAACTTGATTCAGAATGTGATATAGTGATATATAATAATACATAAAACATGGTGCCACGTGATTCAAATGTGATATAGTGATATATGATACTACATAAAACATGGCACCATGTGATTCATAATGTGATATAATGATATATGATAACACGTACAACATGGCATCACGTAATTCAGAATGTGATATTCTATTTGATAATACATAAAACATGCCACCATGCGATTCAGAATGTGATATACTGATGTAAGATAATACATAAAACATGAAACCACTTGTTTCAGAATGTCATATACTGATATATATATTATATATATATATATATATATATATATATATATATATATATATATATATATATATATATACTTATATATGGTAATACATAAAATATGGCACCACTTGATTCAGAATGTAAGATATGATATATGATACCACATAAAACATGGCACAACTTGATTCATAATGTGATATACTAATATATGATAATACATAAAACATGGCACCACTTGATTCAGAATGTGATATACTGATATATGATAAAATGTTACACATGGCACCACTTGATTCAGAATGTGATATACTGATATATGATAATACATAAAACACGGCACCCCTTGATTCAGAATGTGATATACTGATATATGATAATATGTAAAACATGGCACCACTTGATTCAGAATGTGATATACTGATATAAGACAATGCATAAAACATGGCACCACTTGATTCAGAATGTAATATACTGCTATATGATAATGCAGAAAACATGGCACCACTTGATTCAGAATGTGATATACTGATATATGATAATACATAAAACATGGCACCACTTGATTCAGAATGTAATATACTGATATATGATAATACATAAAACATGGCACCACTTGATTCAGAATGTGATATACTGATATATGATAATACATAAAACATGGCACCACTTGATTCAGAATGTGGTATACTGATATATGATAATAGATAAAACATGGCACTCTTGATTCATAGAGTGATATACTGATATATGATAATACATAAAACATGGCACCACTTGATTCAGAATGTGATATACTGATATATGATAATACATAAAACATGGCACCACTTGATTCAGAATGTGATATACTGATATATGATAATACATAAAACATGGCACCATTTGATTCAGAATGTGATATACTGATATATGATAATATGTAAAACATGGCACCACTTGATTCAGAATGTGATATACTGATATAAGATAATAAATAAAACATGGCACCACTTGATTCATAATGTGATATAGGTTCATAGTTTCATAGGTTCATACTAGGCTATCTGCCCTAGGGCATTTATAAGCCTAGCCAGAATGTGTTTGGCTTTCACCACCCATTTTAAATTTATTTTGCTATGCCCTTTTTTGAGGTTAGTATACTGTGCCTCTGTCTAACAGTGACATAGAAGTGATACCCAGGGTAAACCTACGATCTCCCATCTACTCATCAAGATTCCTCTTGAAGAGAGTCAATGAGGGACTCTGCCTAACCTGGGCTGGGATTTTATTCCAGAGTGAAGGGAGCCTCTGGGTTATGAATCTGTCCCTCCAGCATGTCCTATTTATTTCAGTGCTGAGGTTCAAGTCTCTTGAGCGCGTAGCTTGATGGGATTTGGATTTTCTGAGGTGCAGCATGTCCATTAATTCCGGGTTGGACATGGCTTTATACGTCAGGCACAGATCGCCTCTGAACAGGCGGTATGCCACTGAGTAGAGCTGGAGTTTCTTTAACCGGGCAGCATATGGCATCTGTTTGAGCCCTTTGATCCTCTTGGTGAGGTACTTTTGGGGTATTTCCAGTTGCTGCAGGTGTCTGGTAAGGTATATCCCAAAAGGGGCATTGTACTCAATTATAGGCCTGATGAGGGATGAGTAAAGAGGCACGATGACCTCCCCTGATCTAGATGTGAATCCCTTCATGATTAGGTGGCTTTGCTCTTGCAATAACCCAGACTAACCTTTCATACCTCCCTGCTATGAGATTTTTTTTCCACTCTCTTTATCTCGTATATCTAACTCTCTACATAACTCTCTACAAAGCTGTTTCTATTACCTCACTTCTAATAAAGGAACTAAATCTCTACTTTCTATCTTCTTTTAAAGATGTATTAGACTAACTAGGTACTTTATCTGTACTGTCATATTGTACACTTTTCTAAGTAATAGAGAGACTTCTTACTGTACCTCATATTTATACTCAAATGTTCTTAATTCTAACAGAAGGTTTAAAGAATATGTTATTAGATATTATTTGTATATGTTGATATATTCTGATAAAGTTTTTGTTTTAGTCTTACTATAGTAGTACTGTAGAGGAGCTTTTCTCCCCGGGCCTCCACTGAAAATGGACATGTATCCAGTTGGACTAGCCCAGTTAACAAATGTAAAATAAAATAGGTGGGCTATATAAAATGTTTTTCTAACCTCTTTGGCCACGTGGTTGTCAAATGAGAGATTGCTATCAACTTGGGTCCCCAGGTCCCTAATTACTTCTTCTGCACTTAATGGATTACCACCTATGTGGTAATTTGTGGGCACTTTGTTTTTGCCAAAGGGGATGACTATACACTTTTTGGCATTCAGCTTGAGGCCATGGCTCTGGCACCAGTTGTCTGTTTCTATAAGACCCTTTTGCAGGATGCTTGTGTCAGCTGGAGAGTCGATTATGGTGCCCAGTTTTCAGTCATCTGCGAACTTGGTCAGCCACAGTCATTCCGTGTTGGCCTGTACCTCCGAGGAATATATACCGAACAAGAGAGGTCCCAGGATTGAGCCTTGTGGGACACCACTTGTAACTGGTTTGGAGTCTGACATGGCTCCAGCAATTCTAACCATGTGGGTTCTGTCATTGAGCCAGTTTGCAATCCATCTAGTGAGATAGGGGTTTATATTTAAGCTGGTGAGCTTATCTATAATGCCCGGGTGGGGTATTGTATCGAAGGCTTTTGCGAGGTCCAGGTAGGCTGTGTAGCCCTCTTCCCCTCGTCAATGGCCTTGGTGACTGTTTCAAAGAAATCAACCAGTTTTAAGAGGCAGGACCTGCCCTTAACAAAGCCGAACTGGGTAGGATCCAGTGTCTGTAGGTCCCCAATATCTTTATGTATGATCCTTTCCATAGCTTTGCAGACCAAGCTAGTCAGGCTTATGGGACGATAGTTTCCAGGATCCGTTGAGGCACCACCTTTATGGAGAAGGACCACTGTTGCTGTACGCCACTCTTTGGGCACATATCCTGTAGTAAGGCTGAGATTGAACAGTAGTTTTATATTTGGGTTTAGCTCTTCTTGAAGTTCATGTAGAACGTAGCCCGACATATAATACATAAACCATGGCACTACTTAATTCAGAATGTGATATACTGATATATGATAATACATAAAACATGCCACCACTTGATTCAGAATGTGGTATACTGATATATGATAATACAAAAAAGATGGCACCACTTGATTCAGAATGTGATATAGTAATATATGATAATACTTAAAACATGGCACTGCTTGATTCAGATTGTGGTATACTGATATATGATATTACATATAACATGGGACCTCTTGATTCAATATATAGAGATATGTAATACACAAAAAATGGCAACACGTGATTCAGAATGTGATATAGTGATATATAATACATAAAACATGGCACTACGTCTTTAAGAATGTGATATACTGATATATGATGCAACATAAAGCATGGCACCACTTGATTCAAAATGTAATATACTGATATATGATAGTACATAAAACATATCACCATATGACGCAAAATGTGATATACTGATATATGATAATACACAAAACATTGTACCACTTGATTCAGAATTTGATATAATGATAAATGATATTACAT
>NC_056732.1:1840430906-1840451826 GCF_019279795.1 Protopterus annectens | reverse complement strand
TGTCTTTGTCCTAGTTTGTCATCACAACTGTTTACCTTTTATCTGTGTTTTCTAGGGTATACCATCTATACCAAAGCTTAGCTCATTTGATGTTACAGTGAATATATGATTACATGATTTTTTGACTCTTCGCACATTTTTCTACTTATTGGTAACTGTATGTGATATTAAAGACTTATGCTGAAGGGTGGAGTAAAGGGGTGTGGCTATTAAAAGGAATGGGTGTGGCTTGATTGTGCATGGGGCGGGGCTTGTTTGTCAGGAAATGGCACAGTAGAAAGGTGGCAACCCTACCTTGGGCATGAAAGAGGGATTGGTCCTGAGGGACACCCTGTTCGCATGAAAGATGATGAAAGGCTACACTGCCATAAGGGCCTGTAATTCAGATACCCTCCTTGCTGAAGTGATTGCTAAAAGAAAAGCTGTTTTTTAAGAAAGGAATTTTAAATCTGCAGTAGCAGCTGGTTCGAAAGGAGGAAGGGCGAGTTTCTCCAATACAAAGTTAATGTCCCAGGCTGGAGTTGGAGTTCTCCTGGGTGGTCTTAAATTTTTAGCCCCTCTAAGGAACTACTTGAGCAGTGGATGGGAGAAGAGGGGAGGTTCTATGTGTTATAATGAGCTGAAATGGCTGCGGCGTGAATTTTTATTGAGGAAAAAGACAGGCCCTTGTGAAGCATCTCAGTTAAGTATTGTAAAATCTGAGGTAAATTGGACACTGCTGTGCTCATCCCTTGAGATTGGTTCCAGGCACAGAATCTATTCCATTTTTCAGCATAAGATTTTCTAGTACTAGGCCTCCTTGCCTCTAAAATGATATCCATCACTGGTTTACTGAGGGATGGTAAAGGAGAGATTAGGTAATTAGCCAGGCTGCTAGGTTCAGTGTTTGAAGCTGAGGGTGCAGAATCTGGTTCTCCTGCTGAAACAGCAGGGTAGGAGTCTGAGGCAGGTGCCATGGGGCCAACAGTGACACACTGCGCAGGAGGGGTACTAGTGTTGGCGTGGTCAGTCTGATGCAATCAAAATCGTCCTTGGTTTGTCTTGTTTGATCTTTAGTAGCACCTTGGAGAGCAGAGGCAGAGGAGGAAAGGCATAAACTGATAGGTTTTTCTAGCTGAAGGACAGAACATCCACTTTCCAAGCTTTTCTGTGGGGAGTCCTTGTGCAAAATATGTCCAATTGATAGTTCTTGGGGGAGGTAAACAGGTCTATATCTGGGCTCCCCCATATGCTTGTGAACATGTTGAAAATCCTTGGTGCCAGTTTCCAGTCGTGTGGGTCCATGAGGTTTCTGCTTAGTTCGTCTGCCAGTGTATTTAGTTTCCCTGGCAGTAACTGAGGCTGTAGATACACTTGGTAGCTCAAGGCTGTGTTCCACAATACCATAGCTAGTCTGCAGAGGGGGGTAAAAAGGTGTACCCCCCTGCTTGTTTATGTACCACATAACAGTGGTGTTTACCATTAATTGTCCTGGAAGAATGTGGTCCTTCAAGGCTGTCAGAGCATTCTGTATAGCTAACATTTCTTTTTGATTGATATGCAGGTGCATTTGACTTGGGTTCCATTTGCCCTGAATGCACTTCCCTGCCAGGTGAGCCCTCCATGCATAGTCTGATGCGTTTGTTGTTAGGGTTTGGGCGGTAGGAGGGAGTGTGAATGGTAGTCCCTTGTTATGGTGGCAGGCCTCTGCCCACCAAAGGAACTCTAGGTGTAGGCAAGATATGATAGGAATCATTGGTTCTAGATCCCGAGAATGCTGACACCATAGGATTTTTAGATACAATTGTAGTTTCCTCATATGCAGTCTTGCATATGGAATTAGAAGAATGCAGGAGGCCATGAACCCCAAGGCTTGTAGTATTTACCTTGCAGATAGCAGGGTTTCTGTGGCCACTTGTTTGAAATAGGTTGTCAAATGAATTTGTTTCTCTGGCGTGAGGAAAGCCATCTGGGAAGTTGTATTCAAGCTTGCTCCCAGGAATATAATTTGTTGACAGGATAACCAGGTGTGATTTCTTTTCGTTTATGGTGTACTCCAGACAAGTTAGCACCCTTTGTACAAAGGGCAGATGTTTCAAAAGTATGTCCTGGCTTTCTGCCTGAATTAGACAATCGTCCAGGTATGGATATATTTGAAAATTTCTTTACCTGCAAAATGCAATGACTGGAACTAGGCACTTTGTGAATACCCTGGGTGCAGTAGATAAGCCAAAGGGCAGTGCAGAGAACTGATAGTGCGTGTAGCCTGCTTTGAAGCGTAGGTATCTTCTGCAAGATTCCCTGATTGGGATGTGCAGGTATGTTTCCTTTAAATCTAGTGTTGAAAACCAGGCATCTTTGCCTTGCATAGGAAGCAACTGGTGAAGGGTCAGCATCTTGAATTTTGACCGGCACTTGTGAACTGCTTCTGCTTCGGGCACTGCATGGCAAGAAAGATTGATTTAATGGCATCAGCTGCATGTTTTATACCACTGACGACCTGACATCATGGAAGAAGAGACAGCAACCGACGCAGGACCCAAGACTTTGTTAATCAGGCCGACGGAGGGCTACTGCAAGCAGATGACCCAAATGTGATGACTGCAACAGTGAAACACGTCATGGTGAAGTCTCAAATAGAAGTGGGAAATTTGCAGATACCAGGTACACTGAACTGTAAAGTTATGTATATTAAACACATACAGTTTAATAAAATATTTGCTAGCACATATAGAATTTATTTTCATGAAATGTTTGTGTATATGTTTTCTTTCAAAATGTGAACTGGAACTACTTTATTCATTTTTTATACATTTTGATTGCAAATCCAATGCAGAAAAATTTTTTAAATAGTAATGGTCAGTTGGACTGAAATGGTACAATTTTTAAGTGTATTTTTATCTCCATCAGTCTGAGTCCTCCCACTTTCCTTATTTCTGATTCAGAACTACCTTACTTTTCATCTTGTGTCTTTTCTTCTCTTGCAGATTGACCTCAACTATGCTTCAGGAAGAATGGTTGTTTCTGCCTCATAACTATGTCATACTGTATCATCCACTGTAGTGATTTTGTTAATTTGATGGTAGGTAGTCATGCAGCTATTTGTAGTGGACACACATTCTCTGCCTCTCACAATCTCTCTCTCTTTCTCTCTTTTGCCACACACTCATGCGCATGCACATACATTTAAATGCAATTAATCATGACAGTGTTCTGTTCATGCTTCAGAGTATTGTAACTAGCTTCCTTGAAGCCATGGACTTCTACAAGGCATTCTAATTGGCTACTTAAACTCCGAAAGTCATTCTCTGATTGGTCTCCTTTCTTTTTTTTTTTTTGATTGGCTACAATTGTGATTTGGGAGCCAATCAGAAACTGGAAAGTGGAGCCACTACTGTTGGAAACAAAACAGTGGAACACTGCTTTACTTTCATGTGAAATGTGGAACATTCCACACAATGCTGTGCACTTGAACATTAAGTTTCCACAGGCTGCAGAGCTGGTAAACCCTCATAGGTTTTTCAGGAATATTCAAATAAGGGACTAATCTGTAAGCTTAGGGGGTGGATCCTTGTTTTCCATCTCCCAAATTTTCCACCAATCAGCTCCTATGGACCCTCCCACCATTGTCTGTAACTGTCTTAAATAACTGACCTGTTGTATGCAATGTATTAGAACAAGAACATTCATCCATTTAACTGCTTAACTGAATAAACTACTGGAAATTTCAACAAGGTGTCTTTATTCCTCCCACAGGGAGGGTATCTCCCAGATCTGCTAGCTAAAGTGATTTTGTTGGGACAAATCCTTTATACTCTTGTTTCTTTTCAGTCCTGTCACCCTCTGGGTCACAGCTGGAATACCAGACTTCACTCGAGCCCTGTACATTACCTCTGTTTTAAATATCTTATCCATGCTTCTGTCTTGAGATACATCCAAAGGCTGTGTAATTTGTTCATTCACCTTTTTTACTAATGTGCCAAATGTGTTCTTGTATTCCAACAAAGTTATTCTTCCATCCTGTTTCCTGTATACTATCTGATTTATCTAATCAAAAAGCGTTAATAAAACTGCAGGGCATAACCTTCCTGATATGAAACAATAGCTTTCTCTATACAGTGACCCAGTACATTCTACATATACCAAATGACATTAATTCAGCAGTGACTTCATTAGTTTATATCCAACTGATGTCAACACTATTTATAAGTGGTGATTTGTGACTTTGCATCAAGGGGTCAGATAAAAATTTAACTGTTGGGGCTAATTGGGCTATTCTACTGCAGGACTAACATTATCAGCATGGTTACCATTTTATATAACATGAAATGTCGTACACCATTGCACATGCTCAAAACCTATCCTAAACAGACAACATACCTGAATAAACACAGTGTGCTTCATACTTCACCAGATCCCAATCAATATCTAATACATCATTGTCTTTCCAGAGCAGAGCCAAAACCCGAACGCTCTGCTATTTCTACCAAGGTATGTCAGACTTATTTAGAAACTCATTTACTCATAGCATACTTTGCTTCTTTGTTGCTACATGCCAGAAGAATAAAAATGGAATGAATGCCATTACAGGTAGTACATATGCAGTGAGAGGACAGATATGATTTTATTATATGAAAGAGATATAATATCTGCAGTGCTGTACATCTTGGAAACTTACAGCCTTGCAACCTACAGACCCTATATAATTTATTTCTACACTAGTAGATATACTGTCAGTATTATAGTATTACCACATTTAAAGGACCGCTGGTGTTTTTCATGGAGTCCTTATGTATACTCTGGATTAATGATACTGAGAAAAGCATTGTGCCCTATTTTACCATCAATGAACTTTGTGTCAGTGTTGTCAAGCAGGGATTCCATGATCCTGATCACAGGAGGTTTATAGGTTCATAGGTGTGTATTATGCTAATGACTGGTGCAGTCTTTTTAAGCCTAGCCATGCATCCCAGATCTCTGACAAGTTCTGGTACCTCGATAAGTGTAAGCAGAAGCCTGGGAGATGAAACATTTACAAGCTAGGGCCTGGGAGAGGAAACATTTACAAGCAAGGGCCTGGGAGAGGAAACATTTACAAGCTAGGGCCTGGGAGAGGAAACATTTACAAGCTAGGGCCTGGGAGAGGAAACATTTACAAGCTAGGGCCTGGGAGAGGAAACATTTACAAGCTAGGGCCTGGGAGAGGAAACATTTACAAGCAAGGGCCTGGGAGAGGAAACATTTACAAGCTAGGGTCTGGGAGAGGAAACATTTACAAGCTAGGGCCTGGGAGATGAACCATTTACAAGCTAGGGCCTGGGAGAGGAAATATTTACAAGCTAGGGCCTGGGAGAGGAAACATTTACAAGCTAGAGCCTGGGAGAGGAAACATTTACAAGCTGCCTGTGATCATTAGAGACACAGATGCCAAACCAGGGATGAATTTCCTGTTCCCCATCCAAATGTCCAAGTTACACTTGAACAGGGTATGGGATTTTGCTTCTATGGATGAGGAACCTGTTCCAGGGAAGGGGAGTCTCTGGAATACATACCTGTCTCTCCAGCAGGTCCTATTTACATCACAAGCAAGGTTTAAGACTTTAGAATAGGCACTTCTGGTGTGTTTGTTTTATAGGTATGCAGGAGGTCCACCAGAGTAGGGTCAGATGATGCCTTGTATACCAGACATAGATCTCTCCTCAGTACTTTGTAGGAGACAGACTACAGGGATAATGTTAGAATGTGGTCTACACAGGACATAATTTACTCCCTGTATTCTTTCAGTGAAGAACCTTTGCAGACATTCTAATTGCTGGATGTTCACGCCAGAGGGGACACTATACTCAATGACAGCGCTGATGAGTTCTGAATAGAATCGAACAATGACCTCTTTGGACTTACATGCCATACCTTTGTTTATACAGTAAGTTGCACAACATAGAATGATTTTGTCACCACTATAGACACATGATAGTCAAAAGCTAGATGTGTCCTCACGTTCCTGACTATTAGGTTGACTCTTAGACATGTACTGGAAAGGCTCACCCAGACTCTGCTACAGTTTGCTGTGAGGGATAGGTTAGTTTGTTTTTATTTGTTGTGTTTTGTATTACTTTATTGCCTTTTTTATTTTGTATACTGTGATTTGTTTTCTTTACACTGTGTTTTACTTGTATTCTGCTTTTAACGGCATATTAAAACTTGAAAAGAGACCACAGCTCTGTCCCTTGTGAGTCAGACAGAAATTTTTCTCACCCTCTCACCCAGTTACTGTTGTGTTCTTAAATACCACTGTCTTTCTAGTTGCCTGCCCCTTATGTTAATTTGACCATATATCTAATTTCCTCTCTGCTTTTACTGGCTGGTGTGAGTAAGCACAAAATTATCATTTTGTGAAATCACTCCCCTTCAACTATTTAAATTTATTGGCCATCCTACTGTATTCCATACAGGGTTGCCAGGCGATCCTAAGAGCGGGACTGCCTGATGAATCGCCCCTTCCAGGTCAGTGGATACGGTTTCTAAGCCGGGCCGGCCTCCACACTTTTTTTTTGTTTTTTTTGATGATTTGACCCATTATGCCTCAAAAATTGCTAAAATCGGGATTATAAGCGTTCAGACATCTTGTGTTCGAAAAAAAACATGAAGATCCGTGTTTACTTCGGCCCATACATATGCGTCCCTGGTAATCAAAGATGCTAAACAAGGAGCTTCTGGTCTTGAAGTTGCAAGACCTTTTTTTGGTTTTTCTTTTCTTCACACTTTTTTTTTTTTTTTTTTGTCCCTACCTGGGTTTCTGGAAATCTGGCAACCCTGATTCCATAGTACCAGAATACAAAAGTGACCACCCCATTTCAGTCTATCTTGCTGTTTTAAAAATAGTGACTCTCCAATAAAACTTTACTTTTTAGACAGTTAAAACTTAAGTTACCTACTTTCACATATACCTCCTCTAGTGCAAACTGCAGTGTTTAGGATAAACCATTTTTTTTTCATCTAACCTTTAATTTAATCTATTGCAAGAACACTAGTTATTGGAGAGCCCACATTCTGCCTCACAGTAGTCATCTTGGGATTAGTGCTTCTGTTTTCTCCTGGTGAGAGAAAGAGTGCAGTTACATTATTTCCTGGATTCTGCTGATCACCAGAAAGCTTAATAACTGCTTTATATGAGACAGTTGGAATTTGTGCTTATATTCTGATCCTGGCGAGAGTAGGAGCAGAGTGCATTGATTTCTGACTCTTTCTGGTTGGAGAGTGAGTGTCTGTGCTTAATGTACCTGATTGGTCTGGTTGCTATTTGAGGCATCTACCAGAAAAAGGCTACAAGACTGCAGACCCTTGCAACATCTGGGACAAGACTGTGGATCACCAAACAGGCCTTGGCCTGCTTCTCTTCTTGGGATTGGTGCTAACATTCTGCTTCTGGTGAGAAGAAGCAAAGGAGTATTGTATCCCAACAGAGTGAAGCTGTGCTGAGACCAGCATTAGTAGTAGCCAGGCAGTAGCTCTTCATGCGACTCTCCTCTTTCATCATTCTTGACGAGCTAATTCTTTATTTTTCAGTAAGAACTGCTTGATTTCTTTCTAACCTCAGAATATCTGCCTAATACTTCATCCTTAAATTTTCAGGGTCTACATATTAGTTTTGTCTCAAGTGTTTGGTAGTGCTCTGTACAGACTCAGACACCTAGGGTGACATTTTTCCTGTAAAAGGAATATATAATGAAACAGCTCCAGTACTTAGTAATAATGACCATCCCTCCTGGCATACCTAAAGGTCAGTTCCCTGTGCTTTCTCCTATTAACCTGGTGAACTTGGGCATTCTAAAGCAGTGTAGTAACTGCCTCATGTACACAGACAACCCTCTCCTCTTACCTTCCAACACTCAGACTTGTGAGAGATGCACTTATAAATCCAAATTAGAAGCCATGGACTCTCAAGCCAAGACTGGAATAGCTGGTCAAGAGGAGAAGGTCAACACCTGCACCACACCACATGCCGCACATAGCCCTCCAGAACACCCACCATCACAGCTCTCACATAAAAACACAACCCACACACCCACCTTCATGGAGGCTTTCAATAGAAATCTACCCAAACAGCAGAGACCTCCAAGGCAGAAACGCACTCGACCATCACAATACAGCACAAACCACAAGACACATAGCTCACCTACACAGTGTGTCCCTCAACCTAAGCCCCTAAGGCAAAACAGCTTGCCCAATACACTAATCATAGTTGACTCGATAGTGAGCCACACTGATGGTCCACTCACTAGGTTGAATAAGAAGAAGGTAACAGTCAGCTGTCTATCAGGTGCCAGAATCTGACACATAACACATGCACTCATGTCACTCCACAACAACTACAAGTATGACTCTGTCACTGTCCATGTGGGTGTGAATGACCTGAGATGTACCTCCCTGGGCTACATGAAAAGAGACATGGAGGAGCTCTCAGATTATGCGGCCCTGGCAGGTATGACCCTAGCCCTGAGCAGCATCCTACCATCATCCAGAATGATAATGCAGTGCAAGCAGAAAATGATTGACTTCAACAATTGGCAAAGTTTCTGTTGTCATTCTAAGGGGATCCAGTATCTGTCTGCTTGGGATGACATGACTTGACAGACCTTGATGCTTTGCCAGACATGGCCTGCATCCATCACCCCTGGGTTTCCAGATACTGGCTAAGGCTCTTGCCACCCCTATAGTGCCTTTTTAGGTGATGTTCCAAAGATCAAATTACCACCATAACAGCTATAAATAAATGCAGTCTGAGGGTCATGCTGCTCAATGCTAGAAGTCTAAATCTCAAAATGTCCTTGCTCGAAGCACTCCTCAAAATGGAGAACACAGACATTTGTGCTGTAATGGAGACCTGGATTAAAGCAGCAGAATGCACCTCTGCACTACCAGGCTATAACTCATTACACACCTTTCAGCCCCAGAACATGGACCAAACCTCCAAAGGCGGCAGTGTCTCCATATTAATAAAGGGTATGAACACCTCCAGACTAGCAGCCCAGCATAACACATCTGAGATACTTCAGGTACAACTAACATTGGATAAGATGGCAATTCAGGTCATACTCTGCTATAGGTCGCCAACCATGTCCCAAGACTCTCACTCCACATTCCTAATCAGCCATTAACAAACATTCACTCCATAACATTGTATCTCTCTCCATTTCTTTTCTAGCTCACTTCCCCTTGTGGAAGACTAAATATTTTTCCATTCAAATAGTCCCCTAAAGTGCTACTCTCTGCAAAACATAACAGCGGCAGTCATCTACCACAGTCAAGGCTGCAAACAGAACAAACAAACTCCATAAATTTGTATGTGTGATATAATTTCACTTCATAATGTGTAACCCTGCAGTATTTACCGAGGGCTAAACTAATGTAGTGTATGTACGTTCCTTTTCAACATGGCAGCAAGGACTCTACCCCCACCCCAATTCATCTAATTCCTCTAAATTCAAAGTTATTTGTGCCTCTTGAAATTATTTACAATTATAATCCTTATCACAGCTGTATACTAATAGTTTGCACAAGCTCGTGATATTTACCTCAAGACTTTATTCTTAAAAAAAGAAGAAAGATACAAAATATCACTTTTAGCACTTCATTTCTGGGCTGGAATCTGGTACAACTCTCCCTCCAAACCTACAAGCCCCATCTTACCTTACTGATAGTCTCTGTTGGAGCGTTTTTTTCTGCTTCTGGTCAGACCCGCTCTGTTCGCTCTTGCTACTCTCGGGCAAACTCTGCTCCACTACCCTACCCTCATTCCCACCCACCCCCAGTTCAATTTCCTTTATACCTAAGGAGACCACACCCACACTACTTCCACCAATCACCTCATTTCACAAGTCCCCTCCCCCTCCTCACTACTTTTTCTTTTCACTAATTTCAGAACCTCTCGCCTACCTATACATCTGCTATCCTCAGCTTCAAGTCAACTACTAAAGCTCCACCCTCCCAATTGCAATAAACTCCATCAATCATTCTCACTTTCCTTCCCCAACAACTACACGCACCTCCTCATCTGTCCACAGAATACACTATCTGACATACCTTCTCACACCACAACTTCAAATTGTCTTCCACTATGGAACACTACTTCACCTTATTGTTCGACCTTACTCTTTTAGTCTGCCTCTGTATACCCTTCAATACTACAGACTATCATCAACACAAAGCTATATACTACCACTCCCTTCTTGCCCTCTTACAGCTCCTCAACACAATCTTAAACCATATAGCCTTATCAGTCCACAACTATACCTTTGCAGCAATACTATGCTCTTCTCTTTTAAACAAATACCATCACTCAACCCCCAGCTATTCAACAACAAATATAACTCCAGAACCATCAAACTGAAGAATCTAGTATTATTCTCCCCTAAAATACGTAAAGCTCCAAGGAGACATTCATCCGAACCCAGGCTCTACAGGCCATCCTAATAAAAATCTCACCCCATTTTTTCCCTCTACTCCCATAGAGCAACATGGTGTAGATGCCAACCCACTTACCATAATACCTAAAACCTCTAATGCGGATCTCATAATAACAAATTTCAACTTTCGAAGTTGCCTAAATAAAGTCACAGAATTTCATGCCATAGCGATTATGACAAAGACCTGGTTAAAGCCCCATATTGGTGATTCAGATATTAGAACTAATGAGTACAATATTATAAGGCAAGATAGGCTAAATAAGCATGGTGGAGGTGTAGCAATTATGTACAAAGAATCACTCAAGTTAGAAAAACTCATATGTACTCTTCCTGATAACCCCAAAGCTGAAATCCTTACTGCATGCCTACAAAATAACTTTCATAAAAACATCATTTTTATAGCCACTTATCTGCCCTCTGGTAACAATCAGCATGACATAGAAACCCTTCTCTCTTGGTCCACATCTACCTTTAACCAGGAAACCATCATCCTAGGCAATTTCAACCTTGACTGGCTTTCCTGTAACTCGAATCACCCCACCAACTTTATTAACCTATACGGTTTCACACAAACCATTAGCTGTCCCACCCGAACTGATAAAAACTCTAAAAGACAATCACTACTGGACTGGATATTAACCAATAAACCAAACCTAGGTTACCAATCTGGCTGCCTACCAGTTACATTAAGTAACCATTCCCCTACATTTCTAGTTAGGAAAAAAGTAAAATCCCATATCTACATTCCATTCAAACTCACCCACAACAAAAAGAACTTCTCCCCAGATACTTTTAATGTCCTACTCCAGCATTGTGACTGGTCACCACTAAAGAGTCTACAACTAGACCTAGCTGTAGAATACTTTAACACCAAATTTCTTGAAATCTTAAATAACCTTGCACCCCTCAGAAAAATATGTTGTAAAACCAAACAACTACCCTGGCTATCTAATGAAACAAAAGTTCTAATGAAAGAAAGAGACAGAGCCTGGTCGCTATATCTTACAACCAAAGATAATTGATTGACTTCAACAAGTGGCTAAGCTTCTGGTGTCATACAAAGGGGATCCAGTATTTGCCTGCCTGGAAAGATATGATCGACAAACCACGATGCTTTGCCAAAGATGGTCTGCACCTGTCACCCCTGGGATTCAGGTTACTGGCTAAAGCTCTTGCCACCCCTATAATGCCTTTTTTAGGCAAGGTTCAAAGGATAAAACCACCACCGTAACAGATACAAGCATGCAAAATCTGAAGGTAATGCTACTCAATGCTAGAAGTCTAAACCTCAAAATGCACACTCTCGAGGCACTCCTAAAATGGAGAACATCGATATCTTTGCAGTGACTGAGACCTGGTTCAAGGCTCCAGAGAGCACCCCTGCAATACCAGGCTACAATTCTTACCACACTTTTCAGCCACAAAACCAAGACCGAAACACTAAAGGTGGAGGAGTGTCCATATTCACCAAGGATATTCACACCTCCAGGCTAGTTGCCCAACACAATGTATCTCAAATTCTCCAGGTGCAACTAACACTAGGTAAGACTGCAATCCAAAATGTAGCTTGCTACAGATTCCCCCAACATACCCCAAGATTCTCACTACACCTTCCTAAACATACTGGAACATATTAAGATACAACCAAACACCCTAATACTGGGTGATTTCAACTACCCTGCCATTAATCGGGAAAACTACTCAGGTACCAACTCCTTTTCCCAATGGTTCTTGGAATTTATAAACTCCAATGCCCTGGATCAGCTAATCCATTGTCCCACCAGAGGCTCCAATATCCTAGACCTGGTCATTACCAACATGGGAGACAGATGCTCCACACCAGTGGTCACCCCCTCATTGGTCAGGTCTGACCATAAGCAAATCACCCTTGACATCCACATCCCACCCCCACCCCCCAGTAAGGAAACCTCCTTAAATAACTTCTCCAAAGCCAACTTCATGCTACTGAAGTCAGAAGTGACAAACTTCACAACACCCATGCAGACGGGATCTAGAAGTTCGACTGCAGAATCCTACACTAAGGCACTGTACGAGCACATCCACCCGTGCATGAATCGTGCCATCCCAAATAGAACCAAGATGATCTTCTCCAAAAAAAGGAAGACATTATGGTGGTCCCCTGCTATAAACAAACTATACAACAGAAGGAAGAAACTGTTGCAGAAAAGAGGAAAATCCCAGGATGCAAAAAACTCCCTCACCAGCCTCAGTAAGAAACTGAGATCCCACATAAAAATCCTGAAAAGCTAGTTACGAAAATAAAATTGCTAAAGATTCCAAGGACAACCATAAGGCATTCTATAGTCATGTCAAGAATCTAAATGGCAATGCTCAGATCTGCTCTGAGCTACAACATAATGGCATTAAATATACTGATCCCAAGGATACTGCCAATATCCCGGCAGATCGATTTAGTGCCAACTTCACCCCCCTCTCACCCCCTAAAGGGCCCATCTCAATATCAAAAGATTGCCAAATTCTGATAATCACAGCCACACAGGTAGAAATAGCACTCTCCAAAGCTAAGAATACAGCATCCATGGGACCAGATGACATCCCAGGCTGTGTACTACATGAACTACAAAATGAACTGGCACCCCACCTAAGTGTCCTGTTTAATCATAGCCTCACCTCTGGCTTCGTGCCCACTGAGTGGCGAACAGCTACAGTTATCCCGCTCCACAAGGGAGGATCCACCTTGGATCCCGGGAACTACCGTCCTATCAGTCTGACAAGCCTGATCTGCAAGGGCATGGAACGCATTATCATGGAACTTATAAACAAAGGCATTGGCAACCTTCAAACACTGGACCCCACCCAGTTTGGGTTTGTGAAGGGCCAATCTTGTCTCCCGAATCTGACTGACGTCTTCAAATCAGTCTCCAGAGCTGTAGATGAGGGTAAGTCAGTCCACACAGCCTATCTGGACCTCGCTAAGGCCTTTGACACCATCCCCCACTCTGGAATCATAGATAAACTAAGCTGAGCATAAACCCCTACGTCACTCGATGGGTTGCAAACTGGCGTACTGACAGAACCCAGACTGTAAAAGTAGCAGACTCTGAATCCAGCTCCAGACAAGTGACAAGTGGAGAACCTCAGGGTTCAGTCCTGGGACCACTCTTGTTTGACATCTACTTCTCTGAAGTACAAGCCAACACTAAGGGACTCTGGCTAACAAAGTTTGCAGATGACTGCAAACTGGGAGCTATTATAGAATCCCCAAATGATGTGGATATTCTAAAAAAGTGCCTTACAGAAACAGGTGCCTGGTGCCAGAGCCATGGGCTCAAACTTAATGCCAAGAAATGTATAGTTATCCCCTTTGGAAAAAAACATGTACCCATGAACTACCACATAGGAGGCAGGACACTAAACATCGAAAGTGTGATGAGAGACTTAGGGACACAAGTGGACAGTGGTCTCACTTTCGATAACCACATCGCCACAACAGTTAGGAAATCCTTCTATGTGGCAAACCTCATCACTAAGGGCTTTTTATCCAGAAAAAAAGAGGTCATTGTCCCACTGTACTCATCCCTCATTAGACCCACTATAGAGTATAATGCCCCATTTGGTATGTACCTCACAAGACATCTGCAACAACTGGAAAGGCCACAGAAATACCTCACTAAAAGAATCACAGTCCTAAAGTAGATGCCATATGCTGACCATCTAAAAAAACTCCAGATATACTCTGTGGCATATCGTCTACTCAGAGGCAATCTCTGCTTAACATACAAGGCCATGTCAAACCCTGAGCTGTTGGACATGCTCCACTTAAAGAAATCCCAATCCCTCAGAGCCACACGCTCCAGGGATCTAAACCTTATCATCACAATGAACAAAACATGCTGGAGGGATAGGTTCCTGACCCAGAGACTCCCCATACTCTGGAATAGACTGCCCATACATGTCAAGCAGAGTGCCTCATTGGCCCTCTTCAAAAGGAACCTTGATGATTGGATGGGAGATAGGAAATTCACCCCGGGGATCATGTCAGTCTCACTGCTAGACAGGGGCCCAGAGAAGTAAATATTGTGGGAAGAAATTTCCAGGGAATTGTTATGGCTAGGCTTGCATAGGCCTTAGGGCCGATAGCCTAGTACCAACCTATGAACCTATGAATTGCCATCTGACCCAATATCAAGAACTTAGGAAACAAACCAAGAAAAAGATTATTCTTGACAAAAAGAAATTATTCCTTACCTGTCAACAACAGAATATAAATAACCCCCAAAATTTCTGGAAAAATATTAACTACCTGCTTAACCCTGGTAAAGTCCCATCCCCAGAACCTAATACAACTAATACCTCTGAACCATTAGCTTCACAGTTTAACTCCCACTTTATCATCTCCATAACTACCTTCTTAAATAACATAGATAACCAACCAATCCAAGTCCCCCCACACCTGAACCTTTTACCCATTTCTCCTTTCACTCAATACAAACAGCATACATAAAAAAAACTCCTAGGCAAACTGAAACCCTGTAGTCTCACTGCAGATAAACTACCCAATGAATTCCTAAAAGTAGCTGCACCATCCATCACCTATCCTATTTCAATCCTAATTAATAGATCTATCACCGAACACTATGTACCTGTTATCTGGAAAACATCCCACATCATACCACTACACAAAGGTGTCCCTCCCGAGAAATTACAAACTACCAACCTATAGCAATCCTATCTCCCCTAGCCAAAATCCTACAAAAATGCATGCACCAACAACTCATGACTTATCTGACCACTAATAACCTAGCACGGCTCTAGACCTAAACACAGTACAAACACTGCTCTTATATCTTTTACTAACACTATCTGTCAGCTTAAAAATGCTGGACAGCTAGTCTCTGCAATCTTTCTAGACATGTCTAAGGCATTTGACACCGTATCACATCAACTACTGCTTAATAAACCTGCAACCTTTAACCTCAACCTATCCTCACTAACATGGTTCCAAAGCTACCTGACTGATAGGCAACAAGCTACAAAATGGAACAATAAACTCTCTTTTCTAGTACCCATCACTATAAGGGTACCCCAAGGATCCATACTCGGCCCCCTTCTTTTCATCATATTTACCAACAACTTACACTCAGCCACCCATCATGCAACCATCATCCAATATGCTGACGATTCTTCCCTAATCTGTGCTGCCCCCTCCCAGCAACAGCTTCAGCAGCTGACTCAATCTACCTTCCAAGACATAGAAAAGTCTCTCCCCACCATAAGCTCATTTTTAACCCAAATAAAAGTAAGTGAAATATCTTTGCAAACAGTTTAACTAGCCATAATATACCTCCCCTCACTATTTACTCCACAAATGGCACTAAAATAGAACCTACTGACCAGACAAAACTCTTAGGTGTTACCATCAACAACAAACTCAAATCTGATAAGCACATCTCCATAACTATCAAAAAAGTACACTCCAAACTAGGCATTCTATATAGAGCAAAAGCATACCTTACACAAGAAGCCAGACTTGCCACAGCTAGGTCACACCTACTTTCTTCTCTACTTTACTGCTCAACTATCTTTACCAACTTACGTAAGTCTGACCTAAATAACCTAGATTCATGCTACAACAAGATAGCTAAGTTTCTAACCAATGCACCCCATAAAACTCACCATTGCACTATACTTAAACAGCTCAAATGGCTAGAGCTACCCAACCTTCTATCTCTTAACCAACTTATCGTTACTCATAAAATCATCCACAATCCAACTAACTGTCCTGCTCTCTCAAACCTGGTTCAACCTAACACCACCTACAGGACCCTTAATCTTCCAAGAAACTCATGCTAAATATTATCCAGTCTCATAACTACTTCGGTGACTCCCTGTACTTCCACAATATAACTAAGGACTGGAACAAACTTCCTCAAAACTTACAAATAAATTCAAATTTATCCTCATTTAAAATGCCCTAAAGGAACACCTCAACAGTCACTGGGTCTGCAGCTGTATAGCTCGTGGCTAAGCTTTCCTTTCCCGTCCCTGTCTCCACATTTTTCATCTTATGTCAACCTTTAATATCTCTTCTTCTTTCAAATACATCTCCTCACTCTGACTAACAATCTTGATGCATACATATTTGTATGAATAGTTGAATATTGTATGAATCAGTCTCTGTTTCTTGTTGGTCTGCCTAATATACATATCATTGCTATATTTTTTAACTAGAAGTGACTATTTGAATCCAAGTCTGATTATGTTATCCTAGTCAACTCTTGTATGTTATGCTAGTCAACTCTTGTAATGGTGTTTTTTGTTGCATGTATAAATCTTATGTCTGTATCATATGTCTCATATGTTCTGGAGCTTTTCTCCCTGGGTCTCTGCTGAAAATGGGCTACTAGCCCAGTTGGACATCACCCGGTTAACAAATGTAAATAAATAAAAATAAATAAATACAACCTGGAAACAATTAGGGTCCAACCCAACATCCTCATACTAGGTGACTTCAACTACCCCTCCATCAATTGGGAAAACTACTCATGAACCAATACACTGGCCCAATGCTTCCTGGAATTCAATTTCAATGCCCTGGACCACCTCATTCTTTCCCCCACTAGAGGAAGCAACATCCTTGACCTGGTTATTACTAACATGGGCAGCCATTGCTCTACACCAATAGACAATTTCTCTCTAGTTAGATCCGACCACAAACTAATCACCATGGAATTCCACATCTTACTCACACCCCCTGCAAAGGTAACCACCATGAAAAACTTCTCCAAAGTTGACTTTGGATTCCTAAAAACAGAGGTGGCTAACTTCATAATACCCATGTCAATGGAAAATAGATGCATGACTGCCAAATCATACACCAATGCACTGTACGAACACATACATAAATGCATGGAACTAGCCATATCCAACAGAACCAAGACACTCTCCTCCAAAAAAAAGAAGCCAATCTGGTGGTCCCTGCCATTAATAAACTCTACAATAGAAGGAAGAAGAAACTGTTGCAGAAAAAGGTGAAGATCCAAGACTGGAAAAAACTCCCTTATTAGCCTCAACAAAAAGTTGTGATCCCTCATCAAAACCTCTAAAGCCACCTATGAAGGGTGAATTGCAACAGACACTAAAAACAATGACAAAGACTTCTGTAGTTATATCAAGAATCTCCATGGCAGTACCCAGGTTTGCTCTAAGTTACTGCACAATGGTACCTCCTATACTGAGCCAACAGATATTGCCAGTATACTGGCCAACAGATTCAGTACCAACTTTACCTCTCCCCCCCAAAAAGAACCAACCACAATACCAGAGGAATGCCAGGCACCCAGCATTACTGCAGCACAGGTTAAAGCTGCATTGTTCAATGCCAAGAATACAGCTTCCATGGGACCCAACAATATCCCTGGCTGTGTTCTACATGAACTACAAAGTGAACTGGCACTACATCTGTGTGCCATGTTCAATCACAGCCTCACCTCAGGCTTTGTCCCTACTGAATGGTGCACTGCTACAGTCATCAATCTCCATAAAAGGGGAGCAACTACAGACCCTGGTAATTATTGCCCCATTAGCCCAATGAGTCTGATATGTAAGGCTATGGAGTGCAACATCATGGACCTAATTAACAAGGATATAGGGAATTGCCAAACACTAGATCCCATGCAATTTGCTTTTTTAAAAGGTAGATCATGCCTGCTCAACCTAGTTAACTTCTTTGAGTCAGGCATCAGAGCTGTGGATGAGAAAAGGGTAGTTCATACAGAATACCTCTATCTGGCCAAGGCCTTTGATACCATTCCCCACTCAGGAATTATTGATAAACTCACCAAACTAGGCATCAACCCCTACATCACTAGGTGCATTGCAAATTCATAGGTTCATAGGTTAGTGCTAGGCTAACTGCCCTTGTGAGCCATTTTAAGCTTAGCCAGTTATCCCCTGTAAGATTCAAACCCTGTACCTTGTGTTTGTAAGGCAAACACCTTAACCATTAGGCCACTGTGGCTCACAGATAGAAACCACAGTGTGAAAGTAGTGGAATCAAAGTCAGACTGCTGACCAGTCACGACTGGAGTCCCATAGGGATCGGGCCTGGGTCCTCTCCTGTTTGGCATCTACTTCTCAGAAGTCCAGGCCAACACGGAGGGACACTGGCTCACCAAGTTCACAGTTGACTGCAAGCTGAGAGCTATTATTAACTCCTCAAGTGATGTAGACATTCTACAGAAAGGCCTCACTGAGACCAACGACTGGTGTCCAAACCACGGCCTTAAGCTTAATGCCAAAAAATGCATCATCATTGCATCATCAGCATCACAGAACTGAACCCTGTGGGACTCCACTAGTGACTGGTCAGCAGTCTGACCTGGTGTCAGCTACTTTTCACACTGTGGGTTTTATCTGTGAGCCAGTTTGCAAACCACATAGTGATATAGGGGTTGATGCCTAGCTTAGTAAGTTTTTCTATGATTCCTGAGTGGTGAATGGCATCAAAGGCTTTGGCCAGATCAAGGTAGACTGTATGAACCACTTTAACTTCATCCACAGCTCTATTTTCCTCACAGAGACTCTAAATGAATCAGTGTCTCCCAGCTGAAAGTGCTGCTTACAAAGCATAGCATACTGCTGCTGTAATAACAAAAGCACCCTCAAAAACTAACAGTCACAACTCTCACTTACTTACCGCTCCACAGTTTCAGTTCCAAATATCACTGATAGTTTTTTTTCTTAGCAGCTGTTGGGCTGGCTCTACCCACTGTTTGCCCTTTGGGTTCACTCCGCTCCCCTACTCGACCCCCTTTCCCACCCACCCCTGCACCCCCCCAGATTTATACTTAGCAGTAACTCCACCCCTCCAATTAACTTTCACTGGCTCACACAATCCACTTCTGTCTGTACCCTCCCCCTTCTCAACAACCTCTTCCCCAATCTCCAACCATAGCAGTATCTTCCACACTCCAAAACCTTTCTAAATCCATTTTACAATTATGGCACACCCTACATACTCCACTCTCCCTAATCTTTTTCTAACTCTTGCCCTTAGCCTACTAATTCGTATTATCTACCCCAAATCTACACTTCATCCACAGCTAGTACTTCTACAACTTCTTCACTATGCAGTGACAAACCATTAAACAGCTTCTATATCACTCTGCCTACTCAAATACCATTTAATTTATTTATCAAAACTAAAAATATTGTCCTATACCACCATAAATAAAAACATCTACCACTATCTAGCAACCTATAACAAAATAAAACATTCTTCCAAAACACTCCCTTAACAACCAAAACAGAATATCCCTAAGTGGTGACATCCATCCCAACACAGGGCCCTCAGGCATAACTACACTCAACCAAACTCCGTTTTCTAATGATCTACTCTTAGCGACCTTTAACATTTGTAATATCTGTAACAAAATTACAGACTTTCATGCTTGGCTTACACAAAACACTCCTGACATCCTAGCAGTCGCTGAAACCTGGCTAAAACCTCAAATCCAAAATATTGAAATAGCACTCCCAGGCTATAACATACTACAGAAAGACAGAACCAACAAAAAAGGAGATGGGGGTATCCCTAATCTTTGCTGACTGACTTACACTACTCCTCTTCCAGAAAACACTCCCATCATTTTCAAATGCAGAAATCCTAATAGGAATCCTACAAATTAACAAATCTAAACAGCTCTGCAAAGTTAGTCTGCATATCCCACTTGGAGAAAATATCCAAACCCTTGAGGACATCCTCGACTGGATGTCAGAAAATATCCACAGTGAAACTTTTATTATGGGAGATGTAAACATCAGTTGGCAAGATTTAATAAATGACTCCCCAACAAACAGCAAGTTCACCCAACTCGTGACCAACCCTACCAGCATGTTCAACAGCAATACACAAGGAACCCCCCTCGACTGGATCTTAGTTTTAGATCCACTTAAATCCAAAGACCTTATGCAATATACTTTGTGACTACTAACCTGTTTTCACTTATATATCCACTCCACATATATCGAAATATCATAACTGTAAAGCCACCAAAAACCTAAAACATTTTGATCAACAAGAATTTATCAACATTCTGAAACTCTTAGATTGGTGCCCACTAAAAGCTTTCACATTGGCTGATACCTTATACTATTTTAATAAGATATTCCTAGACACACTCAACAACCTAGCGCCTCCTCATACTAAAAGAGTAAAATCAAACCACACTCTCTGGCTAACAAAGGCCACTAAACATCTCCTACAAAATAGGTACAAGGCTTGGAAAGAATGGCATGACAACAAAAATGAATGTAACCTTTTATTTTATTTTTTTTTTTTATTTTACATTTGTTGACCAGGCTAGTCTAACTGGATATATGTCCATTTTCAGTAGAGGCCCGGGGAGAAAAGCTCCAAGCATAGGCAACAACATAACATACAACATAACATACAATATATACAATAGTAAAATGAATAATAGAACATTGTT
>NC_056732.1:1840428007-1840430406 GCF_019279795.1 Protopterus annectens | reverse complement strand
TTTGAGCAGTTTCCCACCTTTCTAAGCTAGTATAGTCCAGTTTTCAGGCTAGTGCTGAATTTAGGGCTGTGATACTAGTTTCTGAGTTGCCCATATCTTACTTGGACAGAAGAAAGTTTCTCTGTTCACCTGTGAGAGAGGGGATCTTTGAGCAGCCTGTCTGTCCCTGGAGCAGTGGTTCCAGCCCAGAAGTTAGTAGTTTATTGGCCATTTTGGGCTAATTTCTATCTCTTTCATTTCCCTACTATAAAAACAGCATTTGCACGGTTTTGTGCTCCGGGCAGCGCCAGTTAGCGATGGTTAAATTATTCCCGGCTCCACTAAGTGTCCTCTTTAGTTTTTCCTTTGAAACTAGTCTAACTCTCAACCTAAGCACTCAAAAAGCATCCTACAGCCCAGCACTTGCTCAGACCTAATAGCAAGAACTAATATACCCTGACACTGACTGCCCAGCAGGGCAAGGCTCTTTATTCAACCCTCACCAACCAAGCGACTAAGCAGCTCACCCTACTATTCAGGCATGACCAAAGGGTAATTTCAGGTGTACTGTCCAGTCCAGCTGGTGAATCTGGGTATCCTGAGGCAATGTTACAACTGCCTCATGTATACAGACAACCCTCTCCTCCTACCACAAAACACTAACATATGTGAGAAATGCAATTATACAGCCAAACTGGAGGCTAGGCTGTCTCCACCCAACACTGGAACAGACAGTCAAGAGGGGAAGGTTAACACTTGCACCACACCTCCAGCCACACACAGACCTACTAAAACAGCACTGGCAAAAAAGACACATAAATACACAAAATCATACTCAGAGGCTCTAAATAAAAACCTGCAAAAGCATCAGAGACCTCCAAAGCAGACACTCAAACAACCTGCACCTCCTGTCACAAACCAGAAAACACATAAAACACAAAATCAGTGTGAGCACAATCACAGCCCTTAAGGTGAAATAAAATACCTAACACACTAGTAATAGGTGACTCTATAGTCAGGCACACTGATGTCCCACTCACTAGGCTGGACAAGCAGAAGGTTACTGTAAGCTGCCTGTCGGGAGCCAGAATCTGCCACATAACACAAGCACTCAGGTGACTCCACAACAAGTACAAATATGACTCTGTCATTGTTCATGTTTGTGTGAATGACGTACCTCCCTGGGCTACATGAAAAGAGACATGGAAGAGCTCTCTGATCATGTAATCCAGGCTGGTATGACCCTGACCCTGAGTAACATCCTGCCTTCACCAAGAGTGATACCTCAGTGTTAAGAAAAAATGATCAATTTCAACAATTGGCTAAGCTTCTGGTGTCATTCAAAGGGGATCCAGTGTCTGTCAGCCTGGGACGACATGCTCGACAAGCCACATTGCTTCACAAGAGACAGCTTGCACCTGTCACCCCTAGGCTTTCGAATACTGGCCAAGGCTCTTGCTGCCCCCATAGTGCCTTTTTTAAGCAAGGCTCAAAAGTCAAACCCACCTGTGTAAACAGCACAATTAACAAAAAACTGAGGGTTATGCTACTCAACGCCAGGAGTTTAAATCTCAAAATGCACGCGTTGGAAGCATTCCTCAGTATGGAGAACGTCGACATCTGTGCAGTAACTGAAACCTGGTTCGAGACTTCAGAGAGCACCCCAGCACTACTGGGCTACAACTCATACCACATGTTTCGGCCACAGAACACGGACCGAAACACAAAAGGAGAGGGTGTATCCATATTCATCAAGGATACCTACACCTCCAGGTTAGTGGCACAGCATGATACCTCTGAGATCATCCATGTGCAACTAACATTGGGCAAATTTGCAATGTAAATTGTGGCCTGCTACAGGTCACCCTCCATGATCCAGGACCACCACTCCACCTTTCTGGAGACACTGGAAAACAAGAAAGTCCTACCGAACACCCTGATATTGGGCGATTTCAATTACCCTACCATTAACTGGGAAAACTACTCGAGTACAGACTCCCAGGCCCAACGGGAAAGTCATCATCTCAAACTCCCTGGATCAGCTGGTAAACTCCCCTACCAGAGGTGAAAACATATTGGACCTGGTCATCACCAACATGGGCGACAGGTGTTCCACACCAGAGGTCAACCTGTCACTGGTTAGATCAGACCATAAACTAATCACTCTGGATGTCCACACCCCACCACCACCCCAACTAAGGAAAGCAAAGTAAAAAACTTTTCTAAAGCAAACTTCACCTTACTTAAGACAGAGGTGGAAAGTTTCACAGCCCCCATGCTAAAGGATAACGCTGCTCAAGGTGCAGAAACCTTTACGAATTCACTATATGAGCACCTACAAGGATGCATGGATCGTGCCTTTCCTAGCAAAACCAAGACTCACTCCTCTAAGAGAAGGAAACCAGTTTGGTAGACCCCTA